>NC_084638.1:8054190-8159190 GCF_033978795.1 Nerophis ophidion
CTGTTTAGCAGCTAGCAGGTCCATGGTGACGACTTCTGTTTTGTTTGATCAGCCGTTTTGCAAGCACTAAAAGTATATAAATAAATATTTTAAGGTATATATAAGGTAAATAAATATTTACAGAATCTTTGTGTAAAAAAACTAATCTCGCAACGTATATATCTGTGGCTAATATAAAGGAAACAATTATTCTAAAATTTAGTAGGTCCGGCTTATATTCTGGTGCGCTCTATCGTCTGGAAAATACAGTGTTCCTCCTTATGTTCAGGCTCAAAAAAAAAAAAGATCTGGATTATTAAATTGTCCCAAAGTAGTCTTGTCTCTCATGAAGACAAGTAGTAGTAGTAGTAGAGTTGTTGTAGAAGGAAATAGCGAACGCTATGATGTGTCTGTGAGATTTATAGCAACATGTACATGTCAGTCAGTCAATCAATCAATGTTTACTTATACAGCCCTAAATCACGAGTGTCTCAAAGGGCTGCGCAAGCCACGACAACACGAATGTGCCTATTACTACATCACATAGGTACTTATAGCGTGTATATAAAACACGGATGGAGATTTTTTGAGTTTTTTTTTTAATATTAGCTCTGTTGTTCGCTGACTTTTGCTAGCCTTTCTTTACGAGTTAGAATGCATAAAGCAAAGATATACATGTGTTTTTGTCTTACATGAAGATTGTTAATAATAAGACAACATTTCAAAAAAAGTGCATTACTCCTCTTGACAAAATTGGTGCAGTTCAGCTAAATGTGTTGCTTTTCCAGACATGGACTTGTTTCTTCAGCATTGTCCACACGTTCAAGTCACGTCTGACCACAGAACTTTCCTCTGGAAAGTTTTATCTTTGGTCATGTGATGTCAGATGAAACAAAAACGGAGCTGTTTGGCCACAATACCCAACAATATGTTTGGAGGAGAAAAGGAACACCAGACCTACTGTCAAACATAGTGGTGGTGGTAGTATTTTGCTCTAGGCCTGTTTTGCTGCCAATGGAACTGCTGCTTTAAATGAGACAATGAAAAAGGAGGATTAGCTCCAAATTGTTCAGAACGGGCTAAAATCATCAGCCCGGGGGTTGGGTCTTGGGCACAGTTGGGTGTTCCAACAGGAAAATGACCTCAAAAGTGGTAAAATAATGGCTAAATCAGGCTAGAATTAAGGTTTTAGAATGGCCTTCCCAAAGTCCTGACTTTAAAGATGTGGACAATGCTGAAGAAACAAGTCCATGTCAGAAAAGCAACACATTTAGCTGAACTGCACCAATTTTGTGGTCAAAAATTGAAGAAGAAGAAGCTTATGGATGGCTACCAAAAGCGCCTTATTGCAGGTAAACTTGCCAAGGGACATGTAAGCAAATATTAAAATTGCTGTATGTATACTTTTGACCCAGCTCACATTTGTCAGACTCAAACAGTTATGACATCTATTAAACAAGACAAGAAGCAAGGAATCGTGCAGAGACAGAGGGTCATAATACATTCATAAAAGAAGCAAACTTCATGAAAGTTTTTTGTGAGCAACAAGTATGTGCTCCAATCACTACATCACAACAAAATATTTACAGGTGTACGTACATTTTTGACCAGGACTGTAAATGAGTAGAACTTACCTAGCTCAGGTTGGAGGGGTAGGACGAGGAACGGTGTGGTGACAGCAGGGTATGGAGGCTCCCCAGCATTGAAGAGAGTCGGGATGGCATTGGGCTTCAGTTTCTTTCCTCCCGCTGCAGACTTTGCGATCTCCTCAAACTGACTCTGTTCAAAATGGTCCTTGGGGTACATTCAAACACAGACCGGAAATACTAAGTCACACATGAGTCCAACACTAGAGGCACACATACTCACCTGACAGGTGAATACATGTCTCTCACCTGACAGGTGAATACATGTCTCTCACCTGACAGGTAAATACATGTCTCTCACCTGACAGGTAAATAAATGTCTCTCACCTGACAGGTAAATAAATGTCTCTCACTTGACAGGTAAACAAATGTCTCTCACCTGACAGGTAAATAAATGTCTCTCACCTGACAGGTAAATAAATGTCTCTCACCTGACAGGTAAATAAATATCTCTCACCTGACATGTTGGCAGATCAACTAAATTGACAGGTAAGTAAATGTCTCTCACCTGACAGGTAAATAAATGTCTCTCACCTGACAGGTAAATAAATATCTCTCACCTGACAGGTAAATAAATGTCTCTCACCTGACATGTAGGCAGAAACACTATATCGACAGGTAAATAAATGTCTCTCACCTGACAGGTAAATAAATGTCTCTCACCTGACAGGTAAATAAATGTCTCTCACTTGACATGTAGGCAGATCAACTAAATTGACAAATGTCTCTTACCTGACAGGTAGGCAGATCAACTAAATTGACAGGTATATAAATGTCTGTCACCTGACAGGTAAATAAATGTCTCTCACCTGACATGTAGGCAGAAACACTATATCGACAGGTAAATAAATGTCTCTCACCTGACAGGTAAATAAATGTCTCTCACCTGACAGGTAAATAAATGTCTCTCACTTGACATGTAGGCAGATCAACTAAATTGACAAATGTCTCTCACCTGACATGTAGGCAGATCAACTAAATTGACAGGTATATAAATGTCTGTCACCTGACAGGTAAATAAATGTCTCACCTGACAGGTAAGTAAGTGTCTGTCACCTGACAGGTAAATACATGTATCTCACCTGACAGGTAAGTAAATGTCTCTCACCTGACAGGTAAGTAAATGTCTCTCACCTGACAGGTAAGTAAATGTCTCTCACCTGACAGGTAAATACATGTCTCTCACCTGACAGGTAAAAAAATGTCTCTCTCCTGACAGGTAAGTAAATGTCTCTCACCTGACAGGTAAATAAATGTCTCTCTCCTGACAGGTAAATAAATGTCTCTTGCCTGACAGGTAAATAAATGTTTCTCACCTGACAAGTAGTAAGTGTCACTCTCCTGACAGGTAAATAAATGTCTCTCACCTGACAGGTAAGTAAATGTCTCTCTCCTGACAGGTAAATAAATGTCTCTCACCTGACAGGTAAATAAATGTCTCTCACCTGACAGGTAAATAAATATCTCTCACCTGACAGGTAAATAAATGTCTCTCACTTGACAGGTAAGTAAGTGTCTCTCACCTGACAGGTAAATAAATGTCTCACCTGACAGGTAAATAAATATCTCTCACCTGACAGTTAAATAAATGTCTCACCTGACAGGTAAATAAATATCTCTCACCTGACAGGTAAATAAATGTCTCTCACCTGACAGGTAAATAAATGTCTCACCTGACAGGTAAACAAATGTCTCACCTGACAGGTAAATAAATGTCTCACCTGACAGGTAAGTAAGTGTCTCTCACCTGACAGGTAAATAAATGTCTCACCTGACAGGTAAATAAATATCTCTCACCTGACAGGTAAACAAATGTCTCACCTGACAGGTAAATACATGTCTCTCACCTGACAGGTAAATAAATGTCCCTCACTTGACAGGTAAATAAATGTATCTCACCTGACAGGTAAATAAAGGTCTCTCACCTGACAGGTAAATAAATGTCTCACCTGACAGGTAAGTAAGTGTCTCTCACCTGACAGGTAAACAAATGTCTAACCTGACAGGTAAATACGTGTCTTTCACCTGACAGGTCAATAAGTGTCTCTCACCTGACAGGTTAATAAATGTCTCTCACCTGACAGGTAAATAAATGTCTCACCTGACAGGTCAATAAGTGTCTCTCACCTGACAGGTAAATAAATGTCTAACCTGACAGGTAAATAAATATCTCTCACCTGACAGGTAAATAAATGTCTCTCACCTGACAGGTAAATAAATGTCTCTCACCTGACAGGTAAACAAATGTCTCACCTGACAGGTAAATACATGTCTCTCACCTGACAGGTAAATAAATGTCTCTCACCTGACAGGTAAATACATGTCTCTCACCTGACAGGTAAATAAATGTCTCTCACCTGACAGGTAAATAAATGTCTCTCACCTGACAGGTAAGTAAATGTCTCTCACCTGACGGGTAAGTAAATGTCTCTCACCTGACAGGTAAGTAAATGTCTCTCACCTGACAGGTAAATAAATGTCTCTCACCTGACAGGTAAATAAATGTCTCTCACCTGACAGGTAAATAAATGTCTCTCACCTGACAGGTAAATAAATGTCTCACCTGGCAGGTAAATAAATGTCTCACCTGACAGGTAAATAAATATCTCTCACCTGACAGGTAAATAAATGTCTCACCTGACAGGTAAATAAATATCTCTCACCTGACAGGTAAATAAATGTCTCACCTGACAGGTAAATAAATATCTCTCACCTGACAGGTAAATAAATATCTCACCTGACAGGTAAATAAATATCTCTCACCTGACAGGTAAATAAATGTCTAACCTGACAGGTAAATAAATATCTCTCACCTGACAGGTAAACAAATGTCTCACCTGACAGGTAAATAAATGTCTCACCTGACAGGTAAATAAATATCTCTCACCTGACAGGTAAATAAATGTCTCACCTGACAGGTAAATACATGTCTCTCACCTGACAGGTAAATAAATGTCTCACCTGACAGGTAAATAAATATCTCTCACCTGACAGGTAAATAAATATCTCTCACCTGACAGGTAAATAAATGTCTAACCTGACAGGTAAATAAATATCTCTCACCTGACAGGTAAACAAATGTCTCACCTGGCAGGTAAACAAATGTCTCACCTGACAGGTAAATAAATGTCTCACCTGACAGGTAAATAAATGTCTCACCTGGCAGGTAAATAAATGTCTCACCTGACAGGTAAATAAATATCTCTCACCTGACAGGTAAATAAATGTCTCACCTGACAGGTAAATAAATATCTCTCACCTGACAGGTAAATAAATGTCTCACCTGACAGGTAAATAAATATCTCTCACCTGACAGGTAAATAAATATCTCACCTGACAGGTAAATAAATATCTCTCACCTGACAGGTAAATAAATGTCTAACCTGACAGGTAAATAAATATCTCTCACCTGACAGGTAAACAAATGTCTCACCTGACAGGTAAATAAATGTCTCACCTGACAGGTAAATAAATATCTCTCACCTGACAGGTAAATAAATGTCTCACCTGACAGGTAAATACATGTCTCTCACCTGACAGGTAAATAAATGTCTCACCTGACAGGTAAATAAATATCTCTCACCTGACAGGTAAATAAATATCTCTCACCTGACAGGTAAATAAATGTCTAACCTGACAGGTAAATAAATATCTCTCACCTGACAGGTAAACAAATGTCTCACCTGGCAGGTAAACAAATGTCTCACCTGACAGGTAAATAAATGTCTCACCTGACAGGTAAATAAATGTCTCACCTGACAGAGTCTGGAGTGTGGAGTTGGCTCAAAATCCCGTCGGCAATTCACAACCCATTTCTTCTTCCTGACAGGATCTTTGGGGAACCTAAAGAGCTGCTTGCCTATGCTGGTGGAGTTGGAACAGTGAGGCGCAGAGCAGCCGCCCATTATGTCCACGAAGCGGTAGACAATGGATGGATTATGTCCACTATATCATCACACAACTCCTGCTGCTTCTCATCTTCCCTTAAACGTCGATGTTTTCACCAGACTTGAAGTCGTAGCTCCAAAAACAAAACGCTGCTCCTCTGCGAGACTTTTGAAGGCGAGTTAAAAACAAATTATTCCTCTTTTCAGCGAATGTTTCTGACTTTGTTTGAGCCAAAATGGCGACCCAAGCTTGGAGACGTAATATAGTCGTCCTCGTCAAGCGCCTGAACAAAACAGAAAGCGCGTGTAGAATTGTGAAAAATCTACACAACACATACAGATTTAATGGAAAATATGATTATTAAATAGTGATTTTAATTCAAATGGAACTGGAATTTTAAGATTTTTATGGAGATTCTTAAAGCGGGAAAACAGGCAAGGTGTTGTCGGCCACTCCACTCACAGGACCCCGTGGATCGCCGCCCGCGTGCCCATGTTTTCCTTCGCTCGTCGCTAAAAGATGATTATTTCTCACAAAGTCCTCACATTTGACAACATAACACACACATCGCGCCGTCTCGCCTCTTAGTGAGTCCGCCGCCTGAGCCGCGCAAGTTCGAGCGTCGTCGTAGACTTTCCCCGCCGCCTGTGGTCATGACGTCATCGATGGTGGTGCCGGTCATTGATGTCCAGCATGACAACTTCAAAGAACTCTGGCCCGCCATGGTGCTGGCTATGACGTCATCCTCTTTTCTGGCTCTCGACACGGTGCGTGATGGAGGATTTAATAATGTGCTGTTTTTTATTGACATGTCCTAAAGTCACTAATGCATGCAAATGTCACTAATGCGTAATTGTTGCAAATATTAGGTTTAAAATACTGCGTAAATGTGTTTATTTACACGTCAAAAGTCACTTAAAAGGTAATTGTTGCAAATAATAGGAGTAATATGACGTCTAAACATGTTTATTTGCATGCAAATGTCACTAATGCGTAATTGTTGCAAATATTAGGAGTAAAATACTGCGTAAATGTGTTTATTTACACGTCAAAAGCCACTAATGCGTCATTGTTGCAAATATTAGGAGTAATATGATGTGTAAACGTGTTTATTTACATGTGAAAAGTCATTTAATATGTAATTGTTGCTAATAATAGGAGTAATATGCTCTGTAAACATGATTATTTGCATGCAAAAGTCACTTAATATGCAAATAATGGGAGAAATATGACATCTAAACATGTTTCTTTGCATGCAAAAGTCACTAATACATCATTGTTGCAAAAAATATGAGTAATATGCTGCATAAATGTGTCTACATGTCAAAATTCACTAATACACCATTGTAGAAAATAATAGGAGTAATATGCTGTGTAAATGTGTTTATTTACACGTCAAAAGTCACTTAAAAGGTAATTGTTGCAAATAATAGGAGTAATATGATGTCTAAACATGTTTATTTGCATGCAAAAGTCACTAATGCATAATTGTTGCCAGTAATAGGAGTAATATGATGTGTCAACACGTTTATTTACACGTCAAAAGTCACTTAAAATGTAATGGTTGCAAATAATAGGAGTAATATGATGTGTAAATGTGTTTATTTACATGTCAAAAGTCAACAACACGTAATTGTTGATAATAATAGGAGTGAAATGCTGTGTAATGTGTTTATTTACATATCAAAAAGCACTAATACATCATTATTGCAAATAATAGGAGTAATATGCTCTGTAAACATGTTTATTTACATGCAAAAGTCACTAATACATCATTGTTGCAAAAAATATGAGTAATATGCTGCATAAATGTGTTTGTTTACATGTCAAAATTCACTTAATACATCATTGTAGGAAATATTAGGAGTAATATGATGTCTAAACATGTTTATTTGCATGCAAAATTCACTAATGCGTAATTGTTGCAAATAATAGGAGTAATATGATGTATAAACATGTTTATTTGCATGCAAAAGTCACTAATGCGTCATTGTTGCAAATATTAGGAGTAATATGATGTGTAAACATGTTTATTTACATGTGAAAAGTCATTTAATATGTAATTGTTGCTAATAATAGGAGTAATATGCTCTGTAAACATGATTATTTGCATGCAAAAGTCACTTAATATGCAAATAATGGGAGAAATATGACATCTAAACATGTTTCTTTGCATGCAAAAGTCACTAATACATCATTGTTGCAAAAAATATGAGTAATATGCTGCATAAATGTGTCTGTTTACATGTCAAAATTCACTAATACATCATTGTAGGAAATAATAGGAGTAATATGCTGTGTAAATGTGTTTATTTACACGTCAAAAGTCACTTAAAAGGTAATTGTTGCAAATAATAGGAGTAATATGATGTCTAAACATGTTTATTTGCATGCAAAAGTCACTAATGCATAATTGTTGCCAGTAATAGGAGTAATATGATGTGTCAACACGTTTATTTACACGTCAAAAGTCACTTAAAATGTAATGGTTGCAAATAATAGGAGTAATATGCTGTGTAAATGTGTTTATTTACTCGTCAAAAGTCACTTAAAAGGTAATTGTTGCAAATAATAGGAGTAATATGATGTCTAAACATGTTTATTTGCATGCAAAAGTCACTAATGCATAATTGTTGCAAATAATAGGAGTAATATGCTGTCTAAACATGTTTATTTGCATGCAAAAGTCACTAATGCATAATTGTTGCCAGTAATAGGAGTAATATGATGTGTCAACACGTTTATTTACACGTCAAAAGTCACTTAAAATGTAATGGTTGCAAATAATAGGAGTAATATGCTGTGTAAATGTGTTTATTTACACGTCAAAAGTCACTTAAAAGGTAATTGTTGCAAATAATAGGAGTAATATGATGTCTAAACATGTTTATTTGCATGCAAAAGTCACTAATGCATAATTGTTGCCAGTAATAGGAGTAATATGATGTGTCAACACGTTTATTTACACGTCAAAAGTCACTTAAAATGTAATGGTTGCAAATAATAGGAGTAATATGCTGTGTAAATGTGTTTATTTACATGTCAAAAGTCAATAACACGTAATTGTTGATAATAATAGGAGTAAAATGCTGTGTAATGTGTTTATTTACATATCAAAAAGCACTAATACATCATTATTGCAAATAATAGGAGTAATATGCTCTGTAAACATGTTTATTTACATGCAAAAGTCACTAATACATCATTGTTGCAAAAAATATGAGTAATATGCTGCATAAATGTGTTTGTTTACATGTCAAAATTCACTAATACATCATTGTAGCAAATATTAGGAGTATTATGCTGTGTAAATGTGTTTATTTACACGTCAAAAGTCACTTAAAAGGTAATTGTTGCAAATAATAGGAGTAATATAATGTCTAAACATGTTTATTTGCATGCAAAAGTCACTAATGCGTAATTGTTGCAAGTAATAGGAGTAATATGCTCTGTCATGTTTTATTACACGTCAAAAGTCACTTAAAATGTAATGGTTGCAAATAATAGGAGTAATATGCTCTGTAAACATGTTTATTTGCATGCCAAAAGTCAATAACACGTAATTGTTGACAATAATATGAGTAAAATGCTGTGTAATGTGTTTATTTACATATCAAAAAGCACTAATACATCCTTATTGCAAATAATAGAAGTAATATGATCTTTAAACATGTTTATTTACTTGTCAAAAGTCACTAATACGCAATTGTTGTTAATAATAGGAGTAATATGCTCTGTAAACATGTTTATTTGCATGCAAAAGTCAATTAATATGCAATCGTTGCAAATAATGGGAGTAATATGACATCTAAACATGTTTATTTGCATGCAAAAGTCACTAATACATCATTGTTGCAAAAAATATGAGTAATATGCTGCATAAATGTGTCTGTTTACATGTCAAAATTCACTAATACATCATTGTAGGAAATATTGGGAGTAATATGCTGTGTAAATGTGTTTATTTACACGTCAAAAGTCACTTAAAAGTTAATTGTTGCAAATAATAGGAGTATTATTAAGTCTAAACATGTTTATTTGCATGTCTAATGTCAATAACACGTAATTGTTGATAATAATAGGAGAAAAATGCTGTTTAATATGTTTAGTTACATATCAAAAAGCACTAATACATCCTTATTGCAAATAATAGAAGTAATATGATCTTTAAACATGTTTATTTACATGTCAAAAGTCACTAGTACGTAATTGTTGCTAATAATAGGAGTAATATGCTGTGTAAACGTGTTTATTTACATGTTAAAGTCAATAAAATATGATTGTTGCTAAAAATAGGACTAATATGCTGTGTAAATGTGTTTATTTACACGTCAAAAGTCACTTTTTGCATAATAGTTGCAAAAAATAGGATAATATTGTGCGTAAATGTGTTGATTTGCATGCAAAAGTCACTAATGTATAATTGTTGCAAATAATAGGAGTAATATGATGTCTAAATGTGTTTATTTACATGATAAAGTCACTAAAACATGACTGTTGCTAAAAATAGATCTAATATGCTGTGTAAATGTGTTTATTTACACATCGAAAGTCAATTTTACATAATAGTTGGAAAAAATAGGAGTAATATTGTGCGTAAATGTGTTGATTTGCATGCAAAAGTCAGTAATACGTGATTGTTGCAAATAATAGGAGTAAAATGCTGTGTAAATGTGTTTATTTACATGTCAATAGTCACTCAAAATGTAAATTGTTGCAAATAATAGGAGTAATATGATGTCTAAACATGTTTATTTGCATGCAAAAGTCACTAATGTATAATTGTTGCAAATAATAGGAGTAATATGATGTCTGAGTGTGTTTATTTACATGTTAAAAGTCACTTAATGCATGATTGTTGCAAAAAAATAGGAGTAATATGGTGTGTAAATGTGTTTATATACATGTTAAAGTCACTAAAACATGACTGTTGCTAAAAATAGATCTAATATGCTGTGTAAATGTGTTTATTTACACATCGAAAGTCAATTTTACATAATAGTTGCAAAAAATTGGAGTAATATTGTGCGTAAATGTGTTGATTTGAATGCAAAAGTCAGTAATACGTGATTGTTGCAAATAATAGGAGTAATATGATGTGTAAATGTGTTTATTTACATGTCAATAGTCACTCAAAATGTAAATTGTTGCAAATAATAGGAGTAATATGATGTCTAAACATGTTTATTTGCATGCAAAAGTCACTAATGTATAATTGTTGCAAATAATAGGAGTAATATGATGTCTGAGTGTGTTTATTTACATGTTAAAAGTCACTTAATGCATGATTGTTGCAAAAAATAGGAGTAATATGGTGTGTAAATGTGTTTATATACATGTTAAAGTCACTAAAACATGACTGTTGCTAAAAATAGGACTAATATGCTGTGTAAATGTGTTTATTTACACATCAAAAGTCACTTTTACGTAATAGTTGCAAAAAATAGGAGTAATATTGTGCGTAAATGTGTTGATTTGCATGCAAAAGTCAGTAATACGTGATTGTTGCAAATAATAGGAGTAATATGCTGTGTAAATGTGTTTATTTACTTGTCAATAGTCACTCAAAATGTAAATTGTTGCAAATAATAGGAGTAATATGATGTCTAAACATGTTTATTTGCATGCAAAAGTCACTAATGTGTAATTGTTGCAAATAATAGGAGTAATATGATGTCTAAATGTGTTGATTTGCATGCAAAAGTCAGTAATACGTGATTGTTGCAAATAACAGGAGTAATATGCTGTGTAAATGTGTTTATTTACATGTCAATAGTCACTTATGTAATTGTTGCAAATAATGGGAGTAAAATGACATCCAAACATGTTTATTTGCATGTCAAAAGTCACTTATGTAATTGTTGCAAATAATAGGAGTAATATGATGTCTAAACATGTTTATTTACATGTTAAAAGTCACTAAAACATGACTGTTGCTAAAAATAGGACTAATATGCTGTGTAAATGTGTTTATTTACACATCAAAAGTCACTTTTTACATAATAGTGGCAAAAAATAGGAGTAATATTGTGCGTAAATGTGTTGATTTGCATGCAAAAGTCAGTAATACGTGATTGTTGCAAATATTAGGAGTAATATGCTGTGTAAATGTGTTTATTTACATGTCAATAGTCACTAATACGTGATTGTTGCTAATAACAGGAGCTGAGTGGTCTGGGGAACAGGACGTCGCTACTTGCTGCGTGAGTATACCTGCCAGACAATAACATAAGACGTGTGTGTGTGTGTGTGTGTGTGTGTGTGTGTGTGTGTGTGTGTGTGTGTGTGTGTGTGTGTGTGTGTGTGTGTGTGTGTGGCTCAGGGTCTTTACCTGTGTGCTGCAGTTGTATAGAAGACAGGTACAAAGTCATATGTCACCTGTGTGCTGCAGGTGTATAGAAGACAGGTACAAGGCCATATGCCACGCAGCTCGCTCTCGCTCCATCCTCTCCCTGGGAATCGCTTGCTACAAGAAACTCGCCGAGCAGTCTGCAGACACGTACCTGGTCCAGGTGTACAACCTCACCCTGCTCTGTTCAGAGGAGTACATCATCGAGCCCCAGTCGGTGCAGTTCCTGGTGCAGCACGGCTTCGACTTCAACAAGCAGTACGCTCACGGCATACCCTACCACAAGGGGAATGACAAGGTCAGCACACTCATCGTCCGTAGATACTTTTATAAACATCAATTGTGTAGTGTTTCAAACATACACTATATTGCCAAAAGTATTTGGCCACCCATACCAAATTATAACAGTCAGGTGTCCTAAAGAATGGGCCGCTTTCAGTGATTTCCAGTCATGAAATTTCCTCGTTCCTAAATATTCCAAAGTCCACTTAATTATAATAAAATTTAATATTTTGGGAACAACAGCAACCAAGTGGCAGGCCACGTGAACTGACAGAGAGGGGTCAGCATAGTGCAAATACCGTATTTCCTTGAATTGCCGCCGGGTATATAGTATGCGCCTGCCTGGAAATTACTCGTTTCGCCAAATAATTAGCGAATTAAAATAATAATGACATTAAACAATAATAATTAAAAATGAAAAAAGATGAAAAATTTAACATGATAAAAATAAAATACATATATTATAAATATTTTTTTATTAAACAATTTAAATATTAATGACAATAGAACAATAATAATTAAAAAGAAAAATATAACATGATAAAAATAAAATACATAATATATCATAAATACATTTTTTATTAAACAATTAAAATGATAATAATGAGAATAAAACAATAAGTAAAAATGAAAATAATATGAAAAGTATAACATGGTAAAAATAAAATCCATATTCTAAATATTTTTTTATTAAACAAATAAAATAATAATGATAATAAAACAATAATAATTAAAAATGAAAATAATATGAAAAGTATCAATCAATCAATCAATGTTTATTTATATAGCCCCAAATCACAAATGTCTCAAAGGACTGCACAAATCATTACGACTACAACATCCTCGGAAGAACCCACAAAAGGGCAAGGAACATGATAACATGATACAAATAAAATACATATTATATTATAAATATTTTTTCATTAAACAATTCAAATAATAATGACAATAAAAAAATAATTATTAAAAAATACTACAAATTACCACCGGCTCAAACTCGTCACGTCACGAGTGACACTTCCCCTGTCATTTTCAAAATGGAGGAGACTGATTAATTTGAAATCGAAGATTAAGAGCTATTCAGTAGGATTTAAGGTCCCAAGCTATTGAATATGCTAAAAAGAACAGTAAGCAGCTATGTTTTTATTAATATACCGTAGCTGCGTGTGTCAAATATGAGTCATCAAATGACTCCCGCATCCTGGCTAGTGATCCTTCTTGCGACTACTCGGCTGCAGAAGAAGTGACAACGAGTGTCGCGATATGTGCTGGGAAGGGATGTGACGCAAGGGGTGCACGACGGACCTTTTAGGATGTAACACCACTACTCTTATGCTGGGGGCTGAAATAAAGCATGTTCCGGTTATTTATACAATAACACTTCACGGTGGCAGCGGTGGGATAAAGAGATCACCCACGGAGCAGAACGGGAGGGGTAAAGGTAAGATCATAATAACGTTTTTTAATTAAATGTAATTTCATGATGGTATCCTTACATCACACTCAAATTTTTAGTGCCGGAGTTAGAAGAGGTTTTAAATTGGTTAGCGCCCCGGCGGCTATTCAAGGAAATAGGGTACTTTCTGTTGCTACACAGCCCCAAACTCCATGTCACCTTCCGATTAGCCCACGTACCACCATAATGACAAACATTAAAATACAGTAGCAGACGAGGCCTAAAGATTAATCAAAAACAAGGCAGAGGTTTAATTTGCAGCTTGAAACTGTCACAGGATGCCACCTTTGCAACAAATCCGGTCGCGAAATGTCCTCGCTCCTGAATATTCCCAAGTCGACTTAATTATAAGAAAATGGAAGATTTTGGGAACAACAGCAACCAAGTGGTAGGCCACGTAAACTGACAGACAAGGTCAGTACAGTGCAAAGACTTTCTGCACAGTCAGTTACTACTTCATATGACCTTCCTGTTAGCCCACGTACAGGACGCAGGGAGCTTCGTGGAATGGGTTTCCATGGCCGTGCGGCTGCATCTAAGCCACGCATCACCAAGTTTAATGCAAAGCGTGGGATTCAGTGGTGTAAAGGACATCACCATTGGACTCTAGAGCAGTGGGGACCCCTTCTTCGGACTGATGAATCACCTCTTGGGTTTGGAGGTCGTCAGGAGAACGCTACATTTCGGACTGTGAAATTTGGCGGAGGAGGAATTATGGTGCGGAGTTAGATCCAGTGAAAGGAACTTTGAATGTGTCAAGACTGGGACCTGGGCGTGGATTGTTTTCCCGAGGTGCAAAGCGAATGGAGCGAAGGTAAAGACGTCTTTTATTTCTACACTATAACGACAAAAAAGGAAGCAAACAAAAGGCGCGCACAATGGCGGAGAACAAATTGTTTTCCCGAGGTGCAAAGCGAATGGAGTGAAGGTAGAGACATCTTTTATTTTTACATTACAACTACAAAATAGGAAGCAAACAAAAGGCGCGCACAATGGCGAAGAACAAACTTGACTAATGAGACGAAACTTGCACAAAGGCAGAAACTATGAACAATGAACAAAAACTTACTTGGCATGGAACTGTGAAACATTGACATGAAGCAGAGTGGCGGTAATAGATGGTGATGTTGCCAGGCTGACTACCTGGTAACTGTGGCTTAAATAATACTATGGTGACGATGGAGACAGGTGAAAACTAATGGGTTGGCATGCAAACCAGGAAGTGCAAGAACAGGAACTGAGTGTCCAAAAAAACAAAACATGATCACACAGACATGCCAAAACATTTTTGGACAATTCCACGCTCCCAACCTTGGAGCTGGGTCCCCTTCCCTGTTCCAACATGACTGCGCATCAGTGCACAAAGCAAAGTCCATAAATACATGATTGACAGAGTCTGAGTGTGGCTGAACTTGACTGGCCTGCACAGAGTCCTGACCTGAACCCCATAGAACACATTTTGGGGATGAATTAGAACGTAGACTGAGAGCCAGGCCTTCTTGAAGAATGGTGTAAAATTGCTATTAAGACACTCTGCAACCTTTTGGACAGCCTTCCCAGAAGAGTGGAAGCTGTAATAGCTGCAAAAGGTCATATTGAAGCCTGTGGTTAGGAATGTGAGTCCAGGCAGGTGGCTGAATACTTTTGTCAATATGGTGTATTTACTGAAGGTGTCTACTCCTAAGTTGTGCATATTTTGACATTAAAGGGGGGCTCAGACAACCAGGGAGTTCATATCCGGGCTTTATTCACGGAGATATTGCGTGCCAGGAAGCCCTTGGTGCTCCACAACGGCCTGATTGACATGGCTTTCCTGTACCAGGTATGGTATCCACTCTCTCATCCTTCGGTCTCATTTCTACCCGGATTTTGATGCTGACCTAATTCTGTCGGTACTACCAGTTTTCGATTCACATAAAACCAAACGGTGCCATATTTTGTTACCTTTGTTGCATGTAACGTCTTGGCAGGCTCAAACACTTGGCGGGAAAACAAGCGTTTAAAAACGATTGTCCAAAAGTATTGTAAATATTTATTTTGGACATGTTTAATAACAAAACAGAAGAGAAAAAGACAAACTACAAAAATCGTCATGAAAATTTTAATAATTACAATATAGTGATGTGTTTGGAGCATGTATACAGTTAGAATAACACGTTTACATAGTAAAAATAAAATGCTTATTATATTATAAATACATATTTGTATTATTTTTTTAATTAAACAATCAAAATAATAATAATGACAATAAGACAATAATTATTAAAAATAATACAAATAAAAGAAAGAAAAATATGACATGATAAAAAAAACATTTTAAAGTATGAATAAATTGTTTTTATTAAATGATTAAAATAAAAATGGCAATAAAAAAATATGATTAAAAATATAACATGTTAAAAGTAAAATACATATTATATTATAAATAATTTTTTTTACTAAACAATCAAAATAATAATGACGATAAAACAATAATAATTAAAATGACAAAAAATTAAAACAATGAAAAATATAACATGATAAAAAATAAACAATTAAAATAATAATAATAATGACAAAGAATAATAAATAAAAATTTAAAAATATGAAAAATATAAACATGATAAAAATAAAATACATATATTATAAATATTTTTTTATTAAACAATTTAAATATTAATGACAATAGAACAATAATAATTAAAAAGAAAAATATAACATGATAAAAATAAAATACATAAAATATCATAAATAAATTTTTTATTAAACAATTTAAATGATAATAATGAGAATAAAACAATAAGTAAAACTGAAAATAATATGAAAAGTATAACATGATAAAAATAAAATACATATTATAAATATTTTTTATTAAACAATTAAAATAATGATAATAAAACAATAAGTAAAAATGAAAATAATATGAAAAGTATAACATGATAAAAATGACATACATATTATATTATAAATATTTTTTTATTAAACAATTAAAATAATGACAATAAAACAATAATTATTAAAAATAATACAAATGAAAAAAAGAAAAATATGACAGGATAAAAAAAAATTATATTATGAATAAATTGTTTTTATTAAACAATAAAACAAAAAATATGATTAAAAATATAACATGATAAAAATAAAATACATATAAATATTTTTTTTTACTAAACAATCAAAATAATAATGACAATAAAACAATAATAATTAAAATTACTAAAAATTAAAACATGAAAAATATAACATGATAAAAATAACATTCATATTATATTATAAATATATTTTTTTAATTAAACAATTAAAATAATAATGGCATTAAACAATAATAATTAAAAATGAAAAAATATGAAAAATTTAACATGATAAAAATAAAATACATATATTATAAATATTTTTTTAAATTCATTTAAATATTAATGACAATAGAACAATAATTAAAAAGAAAAATATAACATGATAAAAATAAAATACATAATATTTTTTATTAAACAATTAAAATGATAATAATGACAATAAAATAATAAGTAAAAATGAAAATAATATGAAAAGTATAACATGATAAAAATAAAATACATATTATAAATATTTTTTATTAAACAATTAAAATAATAATGATAATTAAACAATAATAAGTAAAAATGAAAATAATATAAAAAGTATAACATGATAAAAAATAACATACATATTATAAATATTTTTTTATTAAACAGTTAAAATAATAATGACAATAAAACAATAATTATTAAAAATAATACAAATAAAAAAATAAAATGAGGTGGCGACTTGTCCAGGGTGTACCCCGCCTTCCGCCCGATTGAAGCTGAGATAGGCGCCAGCGCCCCCCGCGACCCCGTAAGGGACAAGCGGTAGAAAATGGATGGATGGATGGATAAAAAAAATACATTTTATATTATGAATAAATTGTTTTTGTCAAACAATTAAAATAAAAATGACAATAAAACAATAATAATTAAAATATAGGATTAAAAATATAACATGATAAAAATAAAATACATATTATAAATACATTTTTTACTAAACAATCAAAATAATAATGACAATAAAACAATAATAATTAAAATTACTAAAAATTAAAACAATGAAAAATATAACATGATAAAAATAACATTCATATTATATTATAAATGTATTTTTTTAATTAAACAATTCAAATAATACTAATGACAAACAATAATTAAAAATGAAAAAATATGAAAAATATAACACGATAAAAATAAAATACATATTATATTATAAATAATTGTTTTAATTAAACAATTTAGATATTAATGAAAATAGAACAATAATAATTAAAAAAAAGAAAAATATAACATGATGAAAATAAAATACATAATATATCATAAATACATTTTTTATTAAAGAATTAAAATGATGATAATGACAATAAAACAATAAGTCAAAATGAAAATAATATGAAAAGTATAACATGATAAAAATAAAATCCATATTATAAATATTTTTTATTAAACAATTAAAATAATAATGATAATTAAACAATAAGTAAAAATTAAAATAATATGAAAAGTGTAACATGATAAAAATAACATTCATATTCCATCCATCCATCCATTTACTACCGCTTATTCCCTTTCGGGGTCGCGGGGGGCGCTGGCGCCTATCTCAGCTACAATCGGGCGGAAGGCAGGGTACACCCTGGACAAGTCGCCACCTCATCGCAGGGCCAACACAGATAGACAGACAACATTCACACTCACATTCACACACTAGGGCCAATTTAGTGTTGCCAATCAACCTATCCCCAGGTGCATGTCTTTGGAAGTGGGAGGAAGCCGGAGTACCCGGAGGGAACCCACGCATTCACGGGGAGAACATGCAAACTCCACACAGAAAGATCCCAAGCCTGGATTTGAACCCAGGACTGCAGGAACTTCGTATTGTGAGGCAGACGCACTAACCCCTCTGCCACCGTGAAGCACATATTATATTATAAATATATTTTTTCAATTAAACAATTAAAATAATAATGACATTAAACAATAATAATTAAAAATGAAAAAAGATGAAAAATTTAACATGATAAAAATAAAATACATATATTATAAATATATTTTTTAATTAATTTAAATATTAATGACAATAGAACAATAATTAAAAAGAAAAATATAACATGATAAAAATAAAATACATAATATATTATAAATAAATTTTTTATTAAACAATTAAAATGATAATAATGACAATAAAACAATAAGTAAAAATGAAAATATGAAAAGTATAACATGATAAAAATAAAATACATATTATAAATATTTTTTATTAAACAATTAAAATAATAATGATAATAAAACAATAAGTAAAAATGAAAATAATATGAAAAGTATAACATGATCAAAATAAAATACATATTATATTATAAATATTTTTTATAAAACAATTAAAATAATAATGACAATAAAACAATAATTATTAAAAATAATACAAATTAAAAAAAGAAAAATATGACATGATAAAAAAAATTGTATATTATGAATACATTGTTTTTATTAAACAATTTAAATAGAAATGACAATAAAACAATAATAATAAAAAAATACGATTAAAATATAACATGATAAAAATAAAATGCACATAATAAATACATTTTTTTACTAAACAATCAAAATAATAATGACAAAACAATAATAATTAAAATTACTAAAAATTAAAACAATGAAAAATATAACATGATAAAAATAACATTCATATTATACTATAAATATATATTTTTAATTAAACAAAATAATAATAATGACAAACAATAATAATTAAAAATGAAAAATATGAAAAATATAACATGATAAAAATAAAATACATATTATATTATAAATAATTTTTTTAATTAAACAATTTAGATATTAATGAAAATAGAACAATAATAATTAAAAATAATTAAAAAAAAGAAAAATATAACATGATAAAAATAAAATACATAGTATATCATAAATACATTTTTTATTAAACAATTAAAATGATAATAATGAGAATAAAACAATACGTAAAAATTAAAATATGAAAAGTATAACATATTATAAATATTTTTTCATTAAACAATTAAAATAACGACAATAAAACAATAATAATTAAAAAAGAAAAATATAAAATGATAAAAATAAAACGTATTATATTATAAATACGTTTTTTACTAAACAATTAAAATAATAATGACAATAAAACTAAAATAATACAAAATATATATATATGAAAAATATAACATGATAAACATAAAATACATATCTTACTATAGATAAAGTTAAAATTACACGTTTACAGTTCCGGAAGAAGCTCAAATGCGCAGCAAGGCTCCAGTTTTCAAAATGTGCTAGCTCGATGCTAATTTACATTGGATTTGCCATAGACGTGCTAGTGATTAACATTAGCAATTTTACATGGTGATTTCAATACCTTCATATTTGGTCATGAGAGCCACATTTAGGATGCACGTTATAATCAATACACAAGTGTGTCATTAGGAATGGGTTCCATCTGAACTGTCACGGTACCTGGTACCTGGGAGTCGGTACTTTTGTGTGTGTAAATAAATAATTGTTTTTTTTTATAGTAAAATCAAATTTTTTTGTTACATGTTTTATGTATTTTCTCATTTGGAAGTATTACATTAAGTTGCAAATGTATGTAGTGTTTTTTGTGTGTATATTGTACTTATTACATATTGTTATGAAGGTGTCTGTTACTACATTATATATATATATATATACTTGCAGTGTGTATATTGTACATATTACATATTGTTATGAAGGTGTCTGTTACTACATGATATATATATACTTGCAGTGTGTATATTGTACATATTACATATTGATATGAAAGTGTCTATTACTACATTATATATATTCTTGCAGTGTGTATATTGTACATATTACATATCGTTATGAAGGTGTCTTACTACATTATATATATATATATATATATATATATATATATATATATATATATATATATATATACTTGCAGTGTGTATAGTGTACATATTAGATATTGTTATGAAGGTGTCTGTTACTACATTTTATATATATATACTTGCAGTGTGCGTATTGTACATATTACATATTGATATGAAAGTGTCTATTACTACATTATATATATTCTTGCAGTGTGTATATTGTACATATTACATATCGTTATGAAGGTGTCTTACTACATTATATATATATATATATATATACATTTGCAGTGTGTATATTGTACATATTACATATTGATATGAAAGTGTCTATTACTACATTATATATATATATATATATATATATATATATATATATATATATATATATATATATATATATATATATATATATATACTTGCAGTGTGTATATTGTACATATTAAATATTGTTATGAAGGTGTCTGTTACTACATTTTATATATATATACTTGCAGTGTGCGTATTGTACATATTACATATTGATATGAAAGTGTCTATTACTACATTATATATATTCTTGCAGTGTGTATATTGTACATATTACATATCGTTATGGTGTCTTACTACATTATATATATATATATATATATATATATATATATATATATACACATTTGCAGTGTGTATATTGTACATATTACATATTGATATGAAAGTGTCTATTACTACATTATATATATACTTGCAGTTTGTATATTGTACATATTACATATTGATATGAAAGTGTCTATTACTACATTATATATATATATATATATATATATATACTTGCAGTGTGTATACAAAACATATTACATATTGTTATGAAGGTGTCTATTACTACATCATATACCGTATATACTTGCAGTGTGTATAATGTACATATTGTTATGAAGGTTTCTGTTACTACATTGTATATATACTTGTAGACAAAAAGTTGATGATGGTAGGTTCCAAGCTTAACCATTATTTCTGTCTTTCTAGAACTTTTATGCACATCTTCCAGATCGTTTAGCCACCTTCACGGCCGACCTGTCCGAGATGTTCCCGGCAGGCATCTTCGACACCAAATACGTGACCGAGTTTGACCTCCGCCTCAGCGCCTCCTACCTGGAGTACGCCTACAAGAAATGGTATGCGTCAGAATAATCGTATCTAAGTCATCGCAGAACTTTGGCTTTCAATGAGACGACAAAAACTGTATTTGTTCATACCAAGCAAAAGGCTTGTAAAACTCCACTGTGTGGGATGGGGAGCGACATGAGGGTGTCGGTTTCCTTGATCTATTGTAATCCACTGGAAGATTTTGTCCTGGCCCGAGATCTACAAAGCGGAGAGGTGGCAGGGACTGACCCCGTCCAGGCACCTTTAATTTGAACTGCTTTGTGACCGAGGGGAAGGGCTGTTTATGACCCCCGCCCCTTTAGAAACAGCTGCTGCCATGTAATCAGGGAAAGTATAAATAAAAGAGGAGGGGTACAATCTTTCATCAGAGCGTGGTGGGACACTGTATAAAAAAAGAGTACAGCCCAGACATTTCTCCTCGATTGAGCTGAATTGAATTCTGTCTCTGTTTGATTCCTTGCTTCTTGTCTTGTTTAATAGATGTTAATGTTGTTTACATTGTTTTTTTTTTTAATGATGCAGATAGAAATTGCTCATTTAAATCCGCCCCGTGTCCTTCCAGCAAGCTGGACAACAGCCGCAACGAGTCCTCCGGTGGGACCGGCCGTCACATCCAGCTGCAGTTCTGTCAGTATGCCGGTGCCATGTCCCGCTATGTGGACCATAGGGCCTGCCCCACTGTCGCTCCTCATCAGGTGCAGGCTGACATCTGCCACAACTTCTCCGTGAGTTTACACTCTTGTTGTTTCAGCCCGAATGTGACTATTAAAACAAATAATGTGACTATTACCTACCTAGTCCACTTCATGACGTGTGCCATAGTTCATCCATCCAGCCATCCATTTCCCACCGCTTATTCCCTTTTGTGGTCGCGGGGGAGGCTGGTGCCTATCTCAGCTACAATCGGGCAGAAGGCGGCGTACACCCTGGACAAGTCGCCACCTCATCGCAGGGCTATATTATAAATACATTTTTTAAATATTTTAAATTAAATAATTAAAATAATAATTATGACACAACAATAATAATTCAAAATAAAAAATAAAACTATGAAAAATATAACATGATAGAACTAAAATACATATTATAAATCAATATTTGTATTTATTTTTTTAATTGAACAATTAAAATAATAATGACAATTAAAGATCATTTAAAATTATAGAAATAATTAAAAAATATAACATGATAAAAATAAAATACATTTCATATTATGAATACATGTTTTAATTAAACGATTAAAATAATAATTATGACAAAAATAATAATGATTTAAAAAAAATATATAACATAACATTGTATTATTTTTTTAATCAAACAATTAATAATAATAGTGAAAATAAAACAATTAAAAATAATACAAATTAAATAAATAATGAAAAATATAACATGATAAAAATAGAATACTTATATTATAAATAATTAATTGATATTTATTAAAATAATAATAATGACAATAAAACAATAATTAAATGTAATACACATTTTTAAAATAATGACGAATATAACATGATAAAAATAAAATACATATTAAATTATGAATACATGTTTTAATTAAACAATTAAGATAATAATTATGACATAATAATTAAAGATTAAAAAAATAAAAATATAACATGATACAAATAAAATTCATAATATTAATAAATATTTATTTTATTATTTTAATTAAACAATCAAAATAATAATGACAATGAAACAATATTATAAATCATAAATATAAAAAAGATAAATATAATATAAAAATAAAATATTTATTATAAATACATTTTTTATTTTGTTAAACAATGAAAATAATGACAATAAAACAATAATTAAAAATAACAATTTTAAAAATTACAAAAAATATAAAATGTAAAAAATGAAATACACATAATTTATTTTTTTAAATTATACAATTAAAATAATAATGACCTAAAACAATAATTACAAATACAATTTTTTAAAACAATGAAAAATACAACATGATAAAAATAAAACAATTATATTATAAATTTAACAAATATTATTAAACACTTAAAATAATAATGACAATAAAAAATAATTTAAAAAATAACATAATAAAAATGAAATATATAATAAATAAATAAAATATAACATGATACAAATAAAATTCGTAATATAAATAAATATTTATTTTATTATTTTAATTAAACAATCAAAATAATAATAATGACAATGAAACAATATTATAAATCATAAATATAAAAAAAGATAAATATTAGATGATAAAAATAAAATATTTATTATAAATACATTTTTTATTTTGTTAAACAATGAAAATAATAATAATGACAATAAAACAATAATAATAAAAAAAAAATTAAAATTATGAAAAATATAAAATGTAAAAAATAAATAAATACATATTTTTTTAAATTATACAATTGAAATAATAATGACATAAAACAATAATTACAAATAATACATTTTTTTTAAATAATGAAAAATATATAACATGATAAAAATAAAACAATTATATTATAAATTTAACAAATATTATTAAACACTTAAAATAATAATAATGACAATAAAATAGAATGAAAAATATAACATAATACAAATAAAACATATAATAAATAAAACAAATATTTATTTTATTAAACAATTGAAATAATAATGATAACAAAACTATGAAAAATATAACATGATAAAAATAAAATACATACTATAAATACATTGTTTTAGTTTTTTATTTTATTAAATAATTATAATAATAATGACAATAAAACATTAATTAAAACATTTTAAAAAATATAACATGATAAAAATAAAAAACCATATAATAATAATAATAAGTAAAACCTGGTCAATTTCATTGCAGCAATAGTCTTGTCCTCACCCTTTATCCCACCTTTTTTTGTCCGGCAGGCGTTCGGTTGGTGTCCGAAAGGCACCGAGTGTCCCTCGTCCCACGACACAGACCTCATCATTCTCCACGACGATAACTCCAGGACGGAGAAGAGGAGAAAGAGGAAGCGCCATCAGAAGAAGAAGAAGAAAGAAGAAGAAGACCCTGCGGCGCTGGAAGCTGCTCCTCGGGACAAAAAGCCTCACATGGACTTGGAACCTGGGAAGATGATTGACAACCGTAAGGATGGAGAAGACATGAAGACTCTTAATGATGGAGAAGACATGAAGACTCTTAATGATGGAGAAGACATGAAGACTCTGCATGATGGAGAAGACACGAAGACTCTGCATGATGGAGACGCCATGAAAGCAGACCTCAAAGTGTGCGAGGACACCACGGAATCGCCAAGATGCGACAAGAAGGTGGAGTCAGGTTCCCACCGAGCAGGGTTCGATGCCTTCATGACGGGGTACATCTTCGCCTACTCCTGCGCCACCGTGCAGCAGGCGGGCGGCGAGGAGGAGGAGGAGCGGGCGTGGCTCCCCGACTCCCTCAACAAGATCTACCTGAGCGGCAAGGCGGCCCCTCTCAACATCGTCAAGAGCACCTTCTCCAAGTCCTCCAAGGCCCACGTGCAGAAGATGGCGCTGGTCTGGGCCAGCAAGCGGTAAGAGCGGGGGTGTCCAAACTTTTTCCCCCTGGGGGCCATTTTGATGTTTTTTTATTTCCAAAACCTTACAGGTCCCGGGGATCCAAAAGGGTCTCTGTCATTAAAGTGTTAAAAAAGTGTTTTTTTTTATTTGTATTTTTACTTTCAACGCTTAAATAGTTGTAGATCAACTTCAAAGCCATATTTTATACCCTTTTTTTTCCCGAGAAGAAAATCCTTTGTTATTTGGAAAAACAAAAAATTATTAAAGCTGCAAGCAGCGTTGGCCGGGTCCGCCTTTGGCCGCTGCCAAGCCCTGGTCTAACTCAGACCTATATGGAGGTTTTCGTTTCATGTCTCTACGACATTCCTAACAGAAGTTACAAGCAGTTTTGTCTGAGTTTTTTCCTAGGGGGCGGTAGAGCGCAACTTTGATTTTGAGGGTTTGGTTTTTTTATTAGATGGCAATTTTCGCCAGCCCTGATGTGTGTGTAAAATTAGGTGAGTTTTGAAGCATGTTAAGGGGGTCAAATTACAGATCGGCGTTTCTGGATGTTGTTGATAAATGGCTTTCGCTTGGTATAGTAGAGCTTTAACTTGCACTTTGAAGCATTTTAAATGGGTCAAATTACAGCTCAAAGAGGCTAAAATGACATTTTTTTAGGAAACTTTGCCTAGGGGTTCTTTGAAGGCGCGTAAAATCAAAACCGGAGCCGTAATCAAAACTCTGTTCTATACTTTTAATCGGAAGGGTTCAATCTCTCTCCTGTGCAAGTTTGAAGCCGAAACAACAAACGCGCTCAGAGGAGATAACGTTTGAAGAAAGGTGATGGGTTTTTACAAAACTTTTATTTTGAAGGGGTAATTTTTAACTTCCTGTTGATTTTTCTGCAGGATTTCAAATATTAAAATGTAGGTCTAAGTGAGACCTACATAGAGGTTTTTGTTTCAAGTCTCTCCGACATTCCTACCGGAAGTTACAAGCAGTTTTGTCTGTTTTCTCTTCCTAGGAGCAGTTTTTTCTGTGTTTTATTCAAAAATTGCGCTAGAGCGCATTTTTAAAACTTCGGGTTTGGTTTTTTCATTAGATCGCAATTTCTGCCAGTCCTGAGGTGTGTGCCAAGTTTGGTGAGTTTTGAAGCATGTTAAGGGGGTCAAATTACAGATCGGCGTTTCTGGATGTTGTTGATAAAATGGCTTTCGCTTTGCATAGTAGAGCTTTAACTTACACTTTGAAGCATTTTAAGGGGGTCAAATTACAGCTCAAAGAGGCAAAAATTACATTTTTTAGGAGACTTTGCACAGGGGTTCTTTGAAGGCGCGTAAAATCAAAACCTGAGAACTTATCAAAACTCTGTTCTATACTTTTAATCAGAAGGGTTCAATCTCTCTCCTGTGCGAGTTTGAAGCCAAAACAACAAACGCACTCAGAGGAGATAATGTTTGAAGAAAGGTGACCGGTTTTTACAAAACTTTTGTTTTGAAGGGGGGATTGCAAACTTCCTGTTGATTTTTGTTCGGGGTTGTCAATCTATAAAATGTAGGTCTAAGCGAGACCTACATAGAGGTTTTTGTTTCATGTCTCTCCGACATTCTTACCGGAAGTTACAAGCAGTTTTGTCTGTGTTTTCTTCCTAGGAGCAGTTTTTTCAGTGTTTTATTCAAAAATAGCACTAGAGTGCAATTTTGAGTTTTGGGGTTTGGTTTTTTCATTAGATCGCAATATTCGCCAGTCCTTATGTGCGCGCCAAGTTTGGTGACTTTTGAAGCATTTTAAAGGGGTCAAATTACAGCGCAAAGAGGCAAAAATGGCATTTTTTTGCGAAAATTTTATTTTGAAGGGGTTTTTGCCAACTTCCTGTAGATTTTGGCTGAAAGAAGTGAGTGTATGAACATTGGGTCTAAGTCAGACCTACATAGGAGTTTTTGTTTCATGTCGCTATGACATTCCTAACAGAAGTTACATGCAGTTTTGTCGGTCATTTTTTTCCTAGGGGGCGCTAGAGCGCAATTTTCATTTTTGGGGGATTGGTTGCTTGATATGTTGGGAAGGTTTGCTATACCGACGTGTGTGTCACATTTGGTGAGTTTTGAAACATGTTAAGGGGGTCAAATTACAGCGCGTAGGTGCGGAATAATAATAAAACACAGCAGTTTCAATAGGGTCCTTGGCCCATGGTCCAAGGACTCCACAGAAGTCCTTTGCCATGGTCCAATGACTCCACATTAAAGGAGAACATCATCACCAAAACTATGCAAGCATATATAACTTGATCAACAAAACGTCACTGTAGAGTTATTGAGTCTGTTTAGCTGACTAAATCGAGCTTGCACAGCTAGGCGGTCCATGACTTCTGTTTTGTTTGATCCGCCGCTTTACTGCCTTGTTACAAGGCACAGTTTGGAAACTAATGTATGAAAATAAAATATTTCCATGTAAATAACTCATTTCACAACGTATATATCAGCGGCTTATAGTCCGATGCGGCTTATATATGGAAAAAATATTTTATTCCTGAAGTGAATTATATTTATATAGCGCTTTTCTCTAGTGACTCAAAGCGCTTTTACATAGTGAAACCCAATATCTAGTTTACATTTAAACCAGTGTGGGTGGCACTGGGAGCAGGTGGTAAAGTGTCTTGCCCGAGGACACAACGGCGGTGACTAGGACGGCGGAAGCGGGGATCGAACCTGGAACACTCAAACTGCTGGCACGGCCGCTCCTACCAACCGAGCTATACGTAAATTTAGTAAACTCACCAAAACGTCGCCGTGGAGTTATTGAGTCTGTTTAGCCGATTGGAGAGCTCGCTTGTGCAGCTGGCGGGACTTCTGTTTTGTTTGATCCGCCGTTTTACTGCCTTGTTACAAGGCACAGTTTGGAAACTAAAGGTATGAAAATAAAATAATTCCATGTAAATAACTCATTTCACAACGTATATATCAGCGGCTTATATATGGAAAAAATATTTTACTCCTGGAGTGAAGTGAATTATATTTAAATAGCGCTTTTCTCCAGTGACTCAAAGTGAAACCCAATATCTAGTTTACATTCAAAGCAGTGTGGGTGGCACTGGGAGCAGGTGGTAAAGTGTCTAGGCGGTGACTAGGACGGGGATCGAACCTGGAACACTCAAATTGCTGTCTATCTTTGTTGGCGACTTGTCCAGGGTGTGCCCTGCCTTCCGCCCGATTGGAGCTGAGATAGGCGCCAGCGACCCTATTCTTCTTACACAATATGTAAACATTAGCTTTACACAAATATACAACATTATTACCAAACAAATACTTCCGAGTGTTGAAAGTATTTCGATGGTGGAAAATATGCGACCGGCGGCCATTTTGAATCCTCAAACATTCATTAAAATAGTGCACAAAAATCGTTTTACTATCAAATTTAGCCACTTTCCACCTTAGTATTGAGTTACATAAACAAGTTAAAAAGTTTACTTACAGACTTGTCTTTTCCCAGGCTTGTAAGAGTTAACACAACTCGTCTCCTTCTCGTTTTTTGTGAACTGAAGAACTAACATCGTGAACCGGAAGTGGCTAAACTAAACCGGAAGTGCCTAAAATAATGACGCGCAGTATTTCAAACCGCCACAAGGTGGCAGTAATAGACCACAATCAAACGGGCAGAACATGAACCAGTGTTTTGTTTTAAGCTCAGATGGGATTTTTCATTTTCTGCACCTTAGAGGGAACTTTGCACTTTATTACCACTGAAACTGTGAGTTTCTCTGCTCTTATTCCAGCCATCCATCCATTTTTCTACCGCTTATTCCCTTTCGGGGTGGCGGGGGGCGCTGAAATGTAAATAATTCAAGTAAATCAAATGAATTCTGTGAACTATGCAACCTTTTTGAAAGCAAAAGCTGCTTCTTGGGTGCTGATTCATGCCAAGGGCTCCCAGTTTGATACACACTTTAAAAAATAGCCAATTTGCTCAATTTACCTTTAATAAATAAATATATATTTTTTTAAAAATGGGTATTTCTGTCTGTCATTCCGTCGTGCATTTTTTTTTAATTTTACGGAAGGTTTTTTGTCGAGAAAAAAAACACTTAATTGAACGGTTTATCCATCCATCCATCCATCATCTTCCGCTTATCCGAGGTCGGGTCGCGGGGGCAGCAGCCTAAGCAGGGAAGCCCAGACTTCCCTATTTCCAGCCACTTCGTCTAGCTCTTCCCGGGGGATCCCGAGGCGTTCCCAGGCCAGCCGGGAGACATAGTCTTTCCAACGTGTCCTGGGTCTTCCCCGTGGCCTCCTACCAGCTGGACGTGCCCTAAACACATCCCTAGGGAGGCGTTCGGGTGGCATCCTGACCAGATGCCCGAACCACTTCATCTGGCTCCTCTCGATGTGGAGGAGCAGCGGCTTTACGTTGAGCTCCTCCCGGATGGCAGAGCTTCTCACCCTATCTCTAAGGGAGAGACCCGCCACCCGGCGGGGAAAACTCATTTCGGCCGCTTGTACCCGTGATCTTATCCTTTTGGTCATGACCCAAAGCTCATGACCATAGGTGAGGATGGGAACGTAGATCGACCGGTAAATTGAGAGCTTTGCCTTCCGGCTCAGCTCCTTCTTCACCACAACGGATCGATACAACGTCCGCATTACTGAAGACGCCGCACCGATCCGCCTGTCGATCTCACGATCCACTCTTCCCCCACTCGTGAACAAGACTCCTAGGTACTTGAACTCCTCCACTTGGGGCAGGGTCTCCTCCCCAACCCGGAGATGGCACTCCACCCTTTTCCGGGCGAGAACCATGGACTCGGACTTGGAGGTGCTGATTCTCATTCCGGTCGCTTCACAGTCGGCTGCGAACCGATCCAGTGAGAGCTGAAGATCCCGGCCAGATGAAGCCATCAGGACTACATCATCTGCAAAAAGCAGAGACCTAATCCCGTGGCCACCAAACCGGAACCCCTCAACGCCTTGGCTGCGCCTAGAAATTCTGTCCATAAAAGTTATGAACAGAATCGGTGACAAAGGACAGCCTTGGCGGAGTCCAACCCTCACTGGAAACGTGTCCGACTTACTGCCAGCAATGCGGACCAAGCTCTGACACTGATCATACAGGGAGCGGACCGCCACAATAAGACATTCCGATACCCCATACTCTCTGAGCACTCCCCACAGGACTTCCCGAGGGACACGGTCGAATGCCTTCTCCAAGTCCACAAAGCACATGTAGACTGGTTGGGCAAACTCCCATGCACCCTCAAGAACCCTGCCGAGAGTATAGAGCTGGTCCACAGTTCCACGACCAGGACGAAAACCACACTGTTCCTCCTGAATCCGAGGTTCGACTATCCGGCGAAGCCTCCTCTCCAGTACACCTGAATAAACCTTACCGGGAAGGCTGAGGAGTGTGATCCCACGATAGTTGGAACACACCCTCCGGTCCCCCTTCTTAAAGAGAGGGACCACCACCCCGGTCTGCCAATCCAGAGGTACCGCCCCCGATGTCCACGCGATGCTGCAGAGTCTTGTCAACCAAGACAGCCCCACAGCATCCAGAGCCTTAAGGAACTCCGGGCGGATCTCATCCACCCCCGGGGCCTTGCCGCCGAGGAGCTTTTTAACTACCTCAGCGACCTCAGCCCCAGAAATAGGAGAGTCCACTACAGATTCCCCAGGCACCGCTTCCTCAAAGAAAGACGTGTTGGTGGGATTGAGGAGGTCTTCGAAGTATTCCCTCCACCGATCCACAACATCCGCAGTCGAAGTCAGCAGAACACCATCCGCACCATACACGGTGTTGATAGTGCACTGCTTCCCCTTCCTGAGGCGCCGTATGGTGGTCCAGAATCGCTTCGAAGCCGTCCGGAAGTCGTTTTCCATGGCTTCCCCGAACTCTTCCCATGTCCGAGTTTTTCCCTCCGCGACCGCTAAAGCTGCACACCGCTTGGCCCGTCGGTACCCGTCCACTGCCTCCGGAGTCCTATGAGCCAAAAGAACCCGATAGGACTCCTTCTTCAGCTTGACAGCATCCCTCACTGCTGGTGTCCACCAACGGGTTCTGGGATTACCGCCACGACAGGCACCAACAACCTTGCGGCCACAGCTCCAATCAGCCGCCTCGACAATAGAGGTTCGGAACATGGTCCACTCGGACTCAATGTCCCGCACCTCCCTCGTGACATGTTCAAAGTTCTCCCGGAGGTGTGAATTGAAACTCTCTCTGACAGGAGACTCTGCCAGACGTTCCCAGCAGACCCTCACAATGCGCTTGGGCCTCCCAGGTCTGTCCGGCATCCTCCCCCACCATCGCAGCCAACTCACCACCAGGTGGTGATCGGTAGAAAGCTCCGCCCCTCTCTTCACCCGAGTGTCCAAAACATAAGGCCGCAAATCCGATGACACAACTACAAAGTCGATCATGGAACTGCGGCCTAGGGTGTCCTGGTGCCAAGTGCACATATGGACACCCTTATGTTTGAACATGGTGTTTGTTATCGACAAACTGTGACGAGCACAAAAGTCCAATAACAAAACACCACTCGGGTTTAGATCCGGGCGACCATTCTTCCCAATCACGCCTCTCCAGGTTTCACTGTCGTTGCCAACATGAGCGTTGAAGTCTCCCAGTAGGACAAGGGAATCACCCGGGGGAGCACTTTCCAGTACTCCCTCGAGTGTACCCAAAAAGGGTGGGTATTCTGAACTGCTGTTTGGTGCGTAAGCACAAACAACAGTCAGGACCCGTCCCCCCACCCGAAGGCGAAGGGAAGCTACCCTCTCGTCCACTGGGTTGAACTCAAACGTGCAGGCTTTGAGCCGGGGGGCAACGAGAATTGCCACCCCAGCCCGTCGCCTCTCACTGCCGGCAACGCCAGAGTGGAAGAGGGTCCAGTCCCTCTCGAGAGAACTGGTTCCAGAGCCCTTGCTGTGCGTCGAGGTGAGTCCGACTATATCCAGCCGGAACTTCTCTACCTCGCGCACTAGCTCAGGCTCCTTCCCCCCCAGTGAGGTGACGTTCCACGTCCCAAGAGCTAGCTTCTGTAGCCGAGGATCGGACCGCCAAGTGCCCTGCCTTCGGCTGCCGCCCAGCTCACAATGCACCCGACCTCTATGGCCCCAGCTATGAGTGGTGAGCCCATTGGAGGGATGACCCACGTTGCCTCTTCGGGCTGTGCCCGGCCGGGCCCCATGGGAACAGGCCCGGCCACCAGGCGCTCGCCATCGTGCCCCAACTCCGGGCCTGGCTCCAGAGGGGGGCCCCGGTGACCCCGTCCGGGCGAGGGAAATCTGGGTTCATTTCGTTGTAATTCCATAGAAGTCTTTGAGCTGCTCTTTGTCTGATCACTCACCTAGGACCTGTTTGTCTTGGGAGACCCTACCAGGGGGCATGAAAGCCCCCAGACAACATAGCTCCTAGGATCATTGGGACACGCAAACTCCTCTACCACAGTAAGGTAAGGTAAGGTAGCAGCTCAGAGAGAACGGTTTAAAAGAAGAAAAAAAATGAAAATACATTTTGAAACATCTTCAATTTCGACTCTTTAAAATTCTAAATTCAACCCGAAAAAAATGAAGAGGAAAAACAAGCTAATTTGAATTTTTTTTTTTTTTTTTAATTGAAAAAAATAATTGACGGAACATTATTAGTCATTTTTCCGGATTAAGATTAATTTTAGAATTTTGATGACATGTTTGAAATAAAATCCAATCTCCATCCATCCATCCATTTTCTACCGCTTATTCCCTTTCGGGGTCGCGGGGGGGGCGCTGAAATGTAAATAATTCAAGTAAATCAAATGAATTCTGTGAACTATGCAACCTTTTTGAAAGCAAGAGCTACTTCTTGGGTGCTGATTCATGCCAAGGGCTCCCAGTTTGATACACACTTCAATAAATAGCCAGAAATAGCCAATTTGCTCAATTTACCTTTAATAGATAAATATATATTTTTTTTTTAAAAATGGGTATTTCTGTCCGTCATTCCGTCGTGCATTTTTTTTTATTTTACGGAAGGTTTTTTGTCGAGAAAAAAAAACCACTTAATTGAACGGTTTAAAAGAATAAAAAAAATGAAAATAAAATTTGAAACATCTTCAATTTCGACTATTTAAAATTCAAAATTCAACCCGAAAAAAATGAAGAGAAAAACGAGCTAATTTGAATTTTTTTTGTTTTTTTTTAATTGAAAAAAATAATTGACGGAACATCATTAGTCATTTTTCCCGATTAAGATTAATTTTAGAATTTCGATGACGTGTTTTAAATAAAATCCAATCTCCGTCCATCCATCCATTTTTCTGCCGCTTATTTTCTGGCGCCTATCTCAGCTACAATCGGGCGGAAGGCGGGGTACACCCTGGACAAGTCGCCACCTCACCGCAGTGAAATCCAATCTGCACTTTGTTAGAATATATAACAAAGTGGACCGAGCTATATTTTCTAACAAAGACAAATCATTATTTTTTTCTAGATTTTCCAGAACAAAAATGTTAAAAGACTTTAAAATAAGATTTAAATGTGATTCTACAGATTTTATAGATTTGCCAGAATATTTTTTGGGAATTTTAATCATAATAAGTTTGAAGAAATATTTCACAAATATTCCTCGTCGGAAAAAAACCGAAGCTAAAATGAAGAATTGAATTAAAATGTGTTTATTATTCTTTACAATAAATAAATAAATAAAAATACTTGAACATTGATTTAAATTGTCAGGAAAGAAAAGGAATTTAAAAGGTAAAAATGTGTTTAAAAATCCTAAAATCATTTTTAAGGTTGTATTTTTTTCTCTAAAATTCTCTTTTTGAAAGTTATAAGAAGCAAAGTAAAAAATTAAAGCTGCAAGCAGCGTTGGTCGGGTCCGCCTTTGGCCGCTGCCGCCGAGTCCCGATCTTAGTCAGACCTACATAGAAGTTTTTGTTTCATCACTCTACGACATTCCTAACAGAATTTACAAGCAGTTTTGTCAGGTTTTTTTCCTAGGGGGCGCTAGAGCACAATTTTCATTTTTGGGGGTTGTTTTTTTATTGGATGGCAATTTTCACCAGTCCTGATGTGTGTGTAAAATTTGGTGAGTTTTGAAGCATGTTAAGGAGGTCAAATTACAGATTGGCGTTTCTGGATGTTGTTGATAAATAGCTTTAACTTGCACTTTGAAGCATGTTAAGGGGGTCAAATTAGGGTGCGAAGGTGCGAGGGCGCCTTGGGCTGCTGCCCCCGAGCCCCACGGCAGAGTAAGCCTTGGTGCCACTATTTAATGCATTGTGAAAGTAATGCAGTTGTTGTATTGAAGTGAAAATATCAAGCTTCCTGTTGATTTTTGCCAAAGTATGTTAATTATTCAAATGTAGGTCTAAGTCAGACCTACATAGTGGTTTTTGTTTCATGTCTCTCTGACATTCCTACCGGAAGTTACAAGCAGTTTTGTCTGTGTTTCTTCCTAGGATTAGTTTTTTCTTAGATTTTCTTGCATTTTCAAATTCTATTTGAGTTTTGTCTCTCTTAGAATTAAAAAGGGAGTTTTTTGTGGTTGGTATATTGTTTTTTTTTATGTTGATTTAAAAAAAATATTTTTATTTATTTATTTTATTTTATTGTGTTTTTTTCTAAATAAAAATGAATAAAAAATTATTTTGCGACCCGGTGGTTGGGGACCACTGACTTATAACATATTAGGCCGTTTTAGTTTTTAGTTTTTTCTACTATTTATTGTACTTTGTTGGGAGCAGCTATTACCCGACAACACTACAAAAAACTGCTGACCCCCAAATCCTCCACATGACACCTGCGCTAACGTCCGAGGACAAAGCTCCGAACTATGGGAGACCCGTGTACTTTCTGCACAGTCTGTGGAATGCACTCCCTGACCACCTGAGGGCGCCTCAGACTGTGGATGCTTTTTTAAAAAGCCTTAAAAACCCTTCTTTTTAAAAAAAAAAAAAGCCTTTTTTTTTAAGATGGAGTGAAGTGAATGATATTTATATAGCGCTTTTCTCTAGTGACTCTAAGCGCATTTTACATAGTGAAAGCCAATATCTAAGTTACATTTAAACCAGTGTGGGTGGCACTGGGAGCAGGTGGGTAAAGTGTCTTGCCCAAGGACTCAACGGCAGTGACTAAGATGGAAGCAGGGATCGAACCTGGAACCCTCCAGTTGCTACCAACCGAGCTATACCGCCCCACATATATGTGTGCGAGTTTTAGCTATTAGCCTGTTCTAGTTTTTTAGTTTTTTTTTTTTTTACTATTTATTTGACTTTGTTGGGAGCAGCTATTTATGGTTTTAGCAGTTTTTTTGTTGTAGTTTTTTTTTACTACACTGTAGCACTTTGAGGTTGCTTGCTCAATGTAAAGCACTTTTTTACTCGACAACACTACAAACACTCCGGACTGGCTAACCTCCGCGGACAAAAAGCTCCGAACTATGGGAGACCGTGGGCTTTCTGCTCCGCCGCTCACCGTCTGTGGAATGCTCTCCCTGACCACCTGAGGGCACCACAGACTTTGGACGCTTTTTTTTTTTTAAAGGCTTAAAAACCCTTCTTTTTAAAGAAAGCCTTTTTTTTTTTAGATTGAGTGAAGTGAATGATATTTATATAGCGCTTTTCTCTAGTGACTCAAAGCGCATTTTACATAGTGAAAGCCAATATCTAAGTTACATTTAAAGCAGTGTGGGTGGCACTGGGAGCAAGTGGGTAAAGTGTCTTGCCCAAGGACACAACGGCAGTGACTAAGATGGAAGCAGGGATCGAACCTGGAACCCTCCAGTTGCTGGCACGGCCACTCTACCAACCGAGGTATACCGCCCCACATATACAGTATGTGTGCTAGTTCTAGCTATTAGGCTGTTCTAGTTTTTACTTGTTTTTTTTTTACTATTTATTTGACTTTGTTGGGAGCTGCTATTTATTGTCACTAATGTCTTTGATAATAATACAACAAGTGGACTGTTAACAACCGACATCAGCGACCATCTGCCAGTTTTTACTGTTTATGATGGGAATTACAAGAAGGAAAACATCGACAAAAAGACATTTCAAAGACTATGCACAGAGGAAAGAATAAATTCCTTCCAAGAGGATTTGGGGAGACAAACTTGGGACAATGTATACTTTGAAGATGATGCATATGGGACATTTTTCAACACCTTTTCAACACTCTATGATAAACATTGTCCTGGGAAAGAACTCAGTAAGAAGTGGGACGCCAGTGACAATGCTGACTATGAGAAACCTTGGAGAGGACCTCAGATGTGGGCAACCCCCCCCGCCCCCTCTAGGGGACCGAAAGCAATGGATGTCGAGCGGGTCTAACATGATACTGTGAAAGTTCAATCCATAGTGGCTCCAACACAGCCGCGAGAGTTCAGTTCAAGCGAATCCAAGACAGCCGCGAGAGTCCCGTCCACAGGAAACCATCTCAAGCGGAGGCGGATCAGCAGCGTAGAGATGTCCCCAACCGATACACAGGCGAGCGGTCCATCCTGGGTCTCGACTCTGGACAGCCAGTACTTCATCCATGGTCATCGGACCGGACCCCCTCCACAAGGGAGGGGGGGACATAGGAGAAAGAAAAGAAGCGGCAGATCAACTGGTCTAAAAAGGAGGTCTATTTAAAGGCTAGAGTATACAAATGAGTTTTAAGGTGAGACTTAAATGCTTCTACTGAGGTGGCATCTCGAACTGTTACCGGGAGGGCATTCCAGAGTACTGGAGCCCGAACGGAAAACGCTCTATAGCCCGCAGACTTTTTTTAGGGCTCTTGGAATCACTAATAAGCCGGAGTCTTTTGAACGCAGATTTCTTGCCGGGACATATGGTACAATACAATCGGCAAGATAGGCTGGAGCTGGACCGTGTAGTATTTTATACGTAAGTAGTAAAACCTTAAAGTCACATCTTAAGTGCACAGGAAGCCAGTGCAGGTGAGCCAGTATAGGTATATATGTATGTATATATGTATATAAAGGTATATACAGTATATATGTATGTATATATGTATATAAAGGTATATACAGTATAGGTATATATGTATGTATATATGTATATAAAGGTATATACAGTATATATGTATGTATATATGTATATAAAGGTATATACAGTATATATGTATGTATATATGTATATAAAGGTATATACAGTACAGGCGTAATATGATCAAACTTTCTTGTTCTTGTCAAAAGTCTAGCAGCCGCATTTTGTACCAACTGTAATCTTTTAATGCTAGACATGGGGAGACACGAAAATAATACGTTACAGTAATCGAGACGAGACGTAACAAACGCATGGATAATGATCTCGGCGTCTTTAGTGGACAGAATGGAGCGAATTTTAGCGATATTACGGAGATGAAAGAAGGCCGTTTTAGTAACGCTTTTAATGTGTGACTCAAAGGAGAGAGTTGTGTCGAAGATAATACCCAGATTTTTTACAGAGTCACCTTGTTTTATTATTTGGTTGTCAAATGTTAAAGTTGTATTATTAAATAGAGGTCGGTGTCTAGCAGGACCGATAATCAGCATTTCCGTTTTTTTGGCATTAAGTTGCAAAAAGTTAGCGGACATCCATTGTTTAATTTCGTTAAGACACGCCTCCAGCTGACTACAATCCGGCGTGTTGGTCAGCTTTAGGGGCATGTAGAGTTGGGTGTCATCAGCATAACAGTGAAAGCTAACACCGTATTTGCGTATGATGTCACCTAGCGGCAGCATGTAGATGCTGAAGAGTGCAGGGCCAAGGACCGAACCCTGGGGAACTCCACACGTTACCTTAACGTAGTCCGAGGTCACAATGTTATGGGAGACACACTGCATCCTGTCAGTAAGATAAGAGTTAAACCAAGACAGGGCTGAGTCTGACATACCAATTCATGTTTTGATACGTTCTAATAAAATATTGTGATCGACGGTATCGAAAGCAGCGCTAAGATCGAGGAGCAGCAAAATAGATGACGCATCAGAATCCATCGTTAGCAATAGATCATTAGTCAATTTTGCGAGGGCTGTCTCAGTATATGCACACAACACACACACACACACACGCACACACGTGCACACACAGGTACAAAGTCATATACATTGGTAACAATATATATCAGTGAATGCACCACCCTAACCAGCTCAACACAACACGGCGCGTTCTGGCGGGTCCCCAATTTCATGTTGACTTGAACTCAAGATGATGTTGACCGCCAGAATGCCTTTTTTATGATAAGATAAAATTCTGAACATTAAAAGCTTGAAATTACAAACCTGAGCTTTTGCTTTTGTAGTCTATGCTGTCGGATCTGACTGGGCCAGAGCGGCGTGTGGTAACCGGACCCCTACATGCCCCTAAAGCTGACCAACACGCCGGACTGTAGTCAGTTGGAAGCGTGTCTTAATGAAATTAAACAATGGATGTCCGCTAACTTTTTGCAACTTAATGCCAAAAAAACGGAAATGCTGATTATCGGTCCTGCTAGACACCGACCTCTATTTAATAATACAACTTCAACATTTGACAACCAAATAATAAAACAAGGTGACTCTGTAAAAAATCTGGGTATTATCTTCGACCCAACTCTCTCCTTTGAGTCACACATTAAAAGCGTTACTAAAACGGCCTTCTTTCATCTCCGTAATATCGCTAAAATTCGCTCCATTTTGTCCACTAAAGACGCCGAGATCATTATCCATGCGTTTGTTACGTCTCGTCTCGATTACTGTAACGTATTATTTTCGGGTCTCCCCATGTCTAGCATTAAAAGATTACAGTTGGTACAAAATGCGGCTGCTAGACTTTTGACAAGAACAAGAAAGTTTGATCACATTACGCCTGTACTGTATATACCTTGATATACATATATACATACATATATACCTATACTGTGTATACCTTTATATACATATATACATACATATATACCTATACTGTATATACCTTTATATACATATATACATACATATATACCTATACTGGCTCAGCTGCACTGGCTTCCTGTGCACTTAAGATGTGACTTTAAGGTTTTACTACTTACGTATAAAATACTACACGGTCTAGCTCCATCCTATCTTGCCGATCGTATTGTACCATATGTCCCGGCAAGAAATCTGCGTTCAAAAGACTCCGGCTTATTAGTGATTCCTAGAGCCCAAAAAAAGTCTGCGGGCTATAGAGCGTTTTCCGTTCGGGCTCCAGTACTCTGGAATGCCCTCCCGGTAACAGTTCGAGATGCCACCTCAGTAGAAGCATTTAAGTCTCACCTTAAAACTCATCTGTATACTCTAGCCTTTAAATAGACCTCCTTTTTAGACCAGTTGATCTGCCGCTTCTTTTCTTTCTCCTATGTCCCCCCCTCCCTTGTGGAGGGGGTCCGGTCCGATGACCATGGATGAAGTACTGGCTGTCCAGAGTCGAGACCCAGGATGGACCGCTCGTCGGGACCCAGGATGGACCGCTCGCCTGTATCGGTTGGGGACATCTCTACGCTGCTGATCCGCTTGAGATGGTTTCCTGTGGACGGGACTCTCGCTGCTGTCTTGGATCCGCTTGAACTGAACTCTCGCGGCTGTGTTGGAGCCACTATGGATTGAACTTTCACAGTATCATGTTAGACCCGCTCGACATCCATTGCTTTCGGTCCCCTAGAGAGGGGGGGTTGCCCACATCTGAGGTCCTCTCCAAGGTTTCTCATAGTCAGCATATTCACTGGCGTCCCACTGGATGTGAATTCTCCCTGCCCACTGGGTGTGAGTTTTCCTTGCCCTTTTGTGGGTTCTTCCGAGGATGTTGTAGTCGTAATGATTTGTGCAGTCCTTTGAGACATTTGTGATTTGGGGCTATATAAATAAACATTGATTGATTGATTGATGTTTCATTTGAATAACTGTAACTTGGCCAGGAAGGTGGAGAGAGCTGATTTGACTTTAATTAGGTTAGCCTCATTTCCTTTGCAGGTGCAAATTAACTTCATATAACCATGTAAAATACAGCATTTTATCGCATTTCATAAATAGGCCTACTTAAAGACAAAAATGACAACATTGAAGGTATGAAAAGCAATTTACCCTCTCACGTATTCATTTTCTTCCATTTACTCACAGAAAATGGTGGCGGACGTGATCTAAGGCACGCCACCCTCGCCACCCACACAATGACACACGCGCGAACACGCATATATCAATCAATCAATCAATCAATCAATGTTTATTTATATAGCCCCAAATCACAAATGTCTCAAAGGGCTGCACAAATCATTACGACTACAACATCCTCGGAAGAACCCACAAAAGGGCAAGAAAAACTCACACCCAGTGGGCAGGGAGAATTCACAACCAGTGGGACGCCAGTGACAATGCTGACTATGAGAAACCTTTGGGAGGACCTCAGATGTGGGCAACCCCCCCCTCTCTAGGGGACCGAAAGCAATGGATGTCGAGCGGGTCTAACATGATACTGTGAAAGTCCAATCCATAGTGGCTCCAACACAGCCACGAGAGTTCAGTTCAAAGCGGATCCAAGACAGCAGCGAGAGTCCCGTCCACAGGAAACCATCTCAAGCGGATCAGCAGCGTAGAGATGTCCCCAACCGATACAGGCGAGCGGTCCATCCTGGGTCTCAACTCTGGACAGCCAGTACTTCATCCATGGTCATCGGACCGGACCCCCCCCACAAGGGAGGGGGGGGCATAGGAGAAAGAAAAGAAGCGGCAGATCAACTGGTCTAAAAATGAGGTCTATTTAAAGGCTAGAGTATACAAATGAGTTTTAAGGTGAGACTTAAATGCTTCTACTGAGGTAGCATCTCGAACTGTTACCGGGAGGGCATTCCAGAGTACTGGAGCCCGAACGGAAAACGCTCTATAGCCCGCAGACTTTTTTTGGGCTCTAGCAATCACTAATAAGCCGGAGTCTTTTGAACGCAGATTTCTTGCCGGGACATATGGTACAATACAATCGGCAAGATAGGCTGGAGCTAGACCGTGTAGTATTTTATACGTAAGTAGTAAAACCTTAAAGTCACATCTTAAGTGCACAGGAAGCCAGTGCAGGTGAGCCAGTATAGGTATATATGTATGTATATATGTATATAAAGGTATATACAGTACAGGTATATATGTATGTATATATGTATATAAAGGTATATACAGTATATATGTATGTATATATGTATATAAAGGTATATACAGTATAGGTATATATGTATGTATATATGTATATAAAGGTATATACAGTACAGGTATATATGTATGTATATATGTATATAAAGGTATATACAGTACAGGTATATATGTATGTATATATGTATATAAAGGTATATACAGTATATATGTATGTATATATGTATATAAAGGTATATACAGTATAGGTATATATGTATGTATATATGTATATAAAGGTATATACAGTACAGGTATATATGTATGTATAAAGGTATATACAGTATATATGTATGTACATATGTATATAAAGGTATATACAGTATAGGTATATATGTATGTATATATGTATATAAAGGTATATACAGTACAGGTATATATGTATGTATATATGTATATAAAGGTATATACAGTATATATGTATGTATATATGTATATAAAGGTATATACAGTATAGGTATACATGTATGTATATATGTATATAAAGGTATATACAGTATAGGTATATATGTATGTATATATGTATATAAAGGTATATACAGTACAGGCGTAATATGATCAAACTTTCTTGTTCTTGTCAAAAGTCTAGCAGCCGCATTTTGTACCAACTGTAATCTTTTAATGCTAGACATGTTAATAATGACTGAAATAATGAAGTACATGTTAGAAAACTGCTGTGTTACTCACTCATAGGTGTCATTTTGCTATTTTGCTGTAAAGAAGGTCAGTGAATAATTGTATATATTGTGGGCGCTCTGAAGTGGAAAAGGGCGAGGATTAAATAAGCTTTGCTTCTTCCTACTCCTTTTCGGACATGATGTATTGTGTATTGTGTAACTGATGTATAATGTTGTATGTATGTCATGTTCCAAATAAACTAAGAAAAGAAAGAAAAGGTTTTACATTTTTGTATTTTTTTTTACATATATGTGTGATACTTTTAGCTATTAGTCTACTCACTGGCCTATGGGTTAGAGTGTCGGTAGGTTGTGAGTTCAAACCCCAGCCGAGCCATACCAAAGACTATAAAAATGGGAGCCATTACCTCCCTGCTTGGCACTCAGCATCAAGGCTTGGAATTGGGGGTTAAATCACCATAAATGATTCCCGGGCGTGGCCACTGCTGCTGCTCACTGCTCCCCTCACCTCCCAGGGGGTGAACAAGGGTGATGGGTCAAACGCAGAGGACACATTTCACCACACTTAGTGGGTGTGACTAACTTTTAACATACATTTTTTACTATTTATTTTACTTGTTGGGGGCAACTATTTGTGGTTTTAGCGTTGTTTTTTTAAATGCACCGTAGCACTTTGAGTATGTTTGCGCAATGTAAAGCGCTTTTACAAATAAAAATCTACTATTATGCTACTATTATACTATTATTATTATGCTGCTGATCCGCCTCCGCTTGGGATGGTTTCCTGCTGGCTCCGCTGTGAACGGGACTCTCGCTGCTGTGTCAGATCCGCTTTGGACTGGACTCTCGCGACTGTGTTGGATCCATTATGGATTGAACTTTCACAGTATCATGTTAGACCCGCTCGACATCCATTGCTTTACTCCTCTCCAAGGTTCTCATAGTCATCATTGTCACCGATGTCCCACTGGGTGTGAGTTTTCCTTGCCCTTATGTGGGCCTACCGAGGATGTCGTTGTGGTTTGTGCAGCCCTTTGAGACACTAGTGATTTAGGGCTATATAAGTAAACATTGATTGATTGATTGATTGATTATTATTGTTATTATTGACTCTGCCGCTCACTGCTCCCCTCACCTCCTAGTGTGTGTGTGATTATCATTGGTACTTTAACATCACTTTTTTTATTTTTATTTTTATTTTTTATTATTTATTTTTCCTGTTGGGGGCAGTTATTTGTGGTTTTAGCTTTGTTTTTTTTTTGTTTTTGTTTTTTAAGTGCATTGTAGCACTTTGAGGTTGTTTGCTCAATGTAAAGCGCTTTTACAAACAACATCTAATATTATTTTTATTATTATTATTATTATTGTTATTATTATTATTATCCAATCCACTTTATTTATATAGCACATTTCAACAACAAAAAAACGTTTCCAAAGTGCTGCACAGCCATGTTAAAAACAATATTAAAAACAATATTACGCTCCCCCAATGACTGAATAAAAACAATAAATAAACAAATATTTAAAAAATTAGCCCTAGTGTGTGAATGTTGTCTGTCTATCTGTGTTGGCCCTGCGATGAGGTGGCGACTTGTCCAGGGTGTACCCTGCCTTCCGCCCGATTGTAGCTGAGATAGGCGCCAGCGCCCCCCGCCACCCCGAAAGGGAATAAGCGGTAGAAAATGGATGGAAAAAAAATATAAAAATAAATATGATTAAAAACTATTTTAAAGGGTAAAAGAAATTGAAACAGTAAAATAGAAATCAAATTGTACTAAAAAACACAAAGGACAACAGAGGACCACACAACTCACATAGTGTGAAAGGCCAAAGAATAATAGTATTATATTAATATTATTATTTTAATATATTATTATATTAATGTTATTATTATCCCAAAGGGAATCAGCGGTAGAATGGATGGATTATTATTATTATTATTATTATTATTATTATTATCATTATTATGATTCTTATTATTATTGTTGTTGTTGTTGACTCTCCTATCCTGCAGGGGGCAGCATTGCAGTGTCAACACGGCGCAAATGGCGGGAGAGCGAGAGAGATGGTCACTTCCGGTTAGAACGTCGACCTGTCCTCCACTTTTCTTTAAATTTCACTCCCCTAACACCCCGCGCTGTGGTAATTTATTATTTTATTTATGGCTTAAAAAAAACCCACGACGGTGTCTTTAGCGCGTTGAAATGGCGGACGACGACATTGACTACAATATCGTGTTTCCGGATGCGGAACTGTCAGGTGGGCGCCACGCCGCTAGCATGGCGTGCTAATGATAGCCGACATTTTGTTGACATTCTTCATTAATTCATGAGAAATAAACTCATGTTGTGTTTTTGTCTTCTCGCCAGAGGCACAGTGGCGGGGGAGGAAGGCGCCGGTGGTGATCTTGCTGGGCTGGGCAGGCTGCAGGGACAAACACCTCAGCAAGTACAGCTCCATCTACAACAAACAGGTACAATTATTTTATTTTTTTAAATAATAATAACATCATAGTACTGTCAAAGTGATAAATTACAATTCTAAATTTCCCGCGAAGTATCCTGTTGAAAACGTCGTGGTATGATGACGCATATGATGACGTGTGCACGTGACGTCACTCGTTGTAGCGGACATGTTCTTCCAGCCCGATCCATTATGCTTTAATCGCATAATTCCACAGTATTCTGGACAACTGTGTTGCTGAATGTTTTGCAATTTGTTCGATGAATAATGGAGACATCAAAGAAGAAAGATCTAAGTGGGAAGCAGTGTATTGCGGCCGCCTTTAGCAACACAAACAAAGCCGGTGTTTCCTTGTAGGGCTGGGCGATATATCGATATATATACTGGACGACAGGGCATCAGGTAGCCCGTAAGGCAGGGGCGTCACTAGACCTAATACTGTACTGGGGCACACCTGGGGCACAAATAATTAATGTGAGTGTGCAAAGCGCGCAAGCAAAAATATTTTTAGCACTTATTTATCATAAAATAATACATAAATAGTGCTTTAAACTATGAAATCATATCAGATGATGTTGTATGGATCTTTGATGAACCACCTGAAATTAACTCATGCATTTCAATCAATCAATCAATCAATGTTTACTTATATAACCCTAAATCACTAGTGTCTCAAAGGGCTGCACAAACCACTACGACATCCTCGGTAGGCCCACATAAGGGCAAGGAAAACTCACACCCAGTGGGACGTCGGTGACAATGATGACTATGAGAACCTTGGAGAGGAGGAAAGCAATGGATGTCGAGCGGGTCTAACATGATTACTGTGAAAGTTCAATCCATAATGGATCCAACACAGTCGCGAGAGTCCAGTCCAAAGCGGATCCGACACAGCAGCGAGAGTCCCGTTCACAGCGGAGCCAGTAGGAAACCATCCCAAGCGGAGGCGGATCAGCAGCGCTGAGATGTCCCCAGCCGATACACAGGCGAGCAGTACATGGCCACCGGATCGGATCGGACCCCCTCCACAAGGGAGAGTGGGACATAGGAGAAAAAGAAAAGAAACGGCAGATCAACTGGTCTAAAAAGGGAGTCTATTTAAAGGCTAGAGTATACAAATGAGTTTTAAGGTGAGACCTTTGACCTACTTGTGCACTTTTTTACTCCAGACTTCTAAACTGCTGCTGGTAAAAGCAAAAAGGAAGAGCAATGAATCTTTTTGAAATATTTATTGCAGTAATCATCTGCAAATTTAACACCTACAAAAGTAAAACAAAAAATAAAGCACCCCTACATCTCTGGGTTCTTTTATATTATTTAATTTCCATTTATGGCAATGTGGCAAATCCTATTTCAGATACACAAAACTATCAAATATACACAAAACAATAAAGCCACAGTAGTAGAATAATTGAACAACTGTTGTGTGTCTGTCCAGGGAATCATTTTCTGAGAAGTAAACTGTAACGTCTCCTTTTCATTTTTGCAAAGTGGTCAATCACTCTGGACAGACATGGAAATATTACAGTAACTGTTATACAGTTGACCAGTGGTTCCCAACTGGACATAAAAGTGGATTGTGTGTCATTTTCAGTCACGTGTGCATGGAAAAAAAAAGTTTAGGGAGGAAAAAAATCAAATTGTGTCAACAAAACCAGATATTTTTAGCCATTTTTCTAGTGACTATTAGTGAGTATTTTAGCAAAAGGCAAAGCGACTAACAATCAATCAATCAATGTTTACTTATATAGCCCTAAATCACTAGTGTCTCAAAGGGCTGCACAAGTTGGAGGAGGACTCAGGACAGACATGGAAATATATTTTTAAAAAATCTAAATGGGGCAACAAAACCCGATATTTTCAGCCATCTTTCTGAAAACAAATACAGAAATGTTACTATTTTTTTCTGGAAACAAAAGATGCTTCAGCTGTAGCCATTTTTCTGCTGACAAAACAAGATTATTTTAGTCAAAGTCACAGCGATTAACAAGACAAGTCTACTGTGCTATTTTTCTGTCAAATAAACTTGAATGATTTAAAAATGTGGCTCACGACTTGATGATATGGAAAAATGTTTTTCTTCCTGAAGATAAAGCATTTGACTCACACATGCTGACTCCAAATCATCATTGATGCAGAAGCAGCAGACAATAACCAACATGATGTTTCATGTTCATTGGAAATTCCCCCGACAGCTCGTACAGCAAATGAATATGTTTGTCTTGATACAAGGAATAACGTTAGCTAACTTAGCATCAACTTAAGACAATGATGTTGCCTAGCTAGCTAGGACTTCACTTACATCTCTCATTCCTGCTGCTTCTTCTCTGCTGCGGGCCAATAACTTTCTGATATCCATCTAGGAGTTACAATTTGAGTCAAATCAAAATCAAAATATTGTAATTAACAAATTGTTGTTGGCTAACGTTACCTACCTCACGCAGTGATTCTCATCCTCTCTTTCTCTCTTTCAACAGAAGTCTAGATCCACACGTGAATAAATTACCATATAAATTAGCCATGTGCTCATTGTTTAGTGGAGTGAATACAGTAGCAAACAATTACCATACTAGGTAGTATGTGCGCTGTTGTCTGTTATGTAGACTTAAAACTCTGAAGCGTTTTTTTTATTGGTGAAATTTTTACTGGGGCAGTGCAGATCAACAGTGGGGCACGTGCCCCAGTGAAATATGTCTGGCGACGCCCCTGCCGTTCTAAAAATAGCTCAAATAGCAGCACTAACCAGTGAGCTGCCTCTATTTCCTAAATCAGGGGTGCCCACACTTTTTCTGCAGGCGAGCTACTTTTCAATTGACCAACTCGAGGGGATCTACCTCATTTATATATATCATTTATATTTATTTATTTATGAAAGAGACATTTTTGTAAACAAGTTAAATGTGTTTAATGATAATACAAGCATGTGTAACACATATAGATGTCTTTCTTTCACGAAGACAAGAATATAAGTTGGTGTATTACCTGATTCTGATGACTTGCATTGATTGGAATCAGACAGTAATTCATCCAGCTTCCATACACTTTACAAGAAAAACATTGGCGGCAAATTCCGTAGCTTGCTTGATTGACATTCACGGCACCCGAGGGTCTTGTGAGATGACGCTGGCTGCTGCCAGTTCATTATTATGAAAAAATGACAGAAAGGAAGGCGAGAAACACTTTTTATTTCAACAGACTTTCGCGCCGTCCCTTCCATCAAAACTCTAAAGGCCGACTGCACATTTCCTATCTTCACAATAAAAGCCCTGCTTCATGCTGCCTGCGCTAACAAAATAAGAGTCTCGGAAAGCTGGCGTGCACAAGTGATGTGCACGTCAGCTTTCTGAGGGATCGCTTGTGCACGCCAGTTTTCTGAGACTCTGTATTTAGTTAGCGCAGGCAGCATGAAGCAGGGCTTTTATTGTGAAGATAGGAAATGTGCAGTCAGCCTTTAGAGTTTTGACGGAAGGTACGGCGCGAGATGATCTTGCAGCAGCCAGCGTCATCTCACAAGACCCTCCGGTACCGTGAATGTCATTTAAGTGACGTCTTGGTGAAGATTGATGATCACTAATTTTTAGGTCTATTTTTTTTAAAAGCCTGGTTGGAGATCGACTGACACACCCCCCGCGGTCGACTGGTAGCTCGCGATCGACCTAATGGGCGCCCCTGTCCTAAATAGTATTTATTTACTAACAAGCTGGTCTCGCTTTGCTTGACATTTTTAATTCTAAGAGAGACAAAACTCAAATAGAAATTGAAAATCCAAGAAAATATTTTAAAGACTTGGTCTTCACTATTTTAAATAAGTTCATTTATTTTTTTACTTTGCTTCTTATAACTTTTAGAAAGACAATTTTAGAGAAAAAATACAACCTTAAAAATGATTTTAGGATTTTTAAACCTTTTTACCTTTTAAATTCCTTCCTCTTCTTTCCTGACAATTTTAAACAATTTTCAAGTAAATTGATTTTTTTTTTATTGTAAAGAATAATACATTTTTTTTTCAATCTAATTCTTCATTTTAGCTTCTGTTTTTTCGACGAAGAATATTTGTGAAATATTTCTTCAAACTTACTATGATTAAAATTGAAAAAAATTAATCTGGCAAATCTAGAAAATGTGTAGATTCAAATTTAAAGTCTTTTGAATTTCATTTAAAATTTTTGTTTTGGAAAATCTAGAAGAAATAATGATTTGTCTTTGTTAGAAATATAGCTCGGCCCAATGTGTTATATATTCTAACAAAGTGCAGATTGGATTTTAACCTATTTAAAACATGTCATCAAAATTTTAAAATTAATCTTAATCAGGAAAAATGACTAATGATGTTCCATAAGTTCTTTTTTACATTTTTTCCAAAAGATTCGAATTAGCTAGTTTTTCTTTTCATTTTTTTCGGTTGAATTTTGAATTTTAAACAGTCGAAATTGAAGCTAAACTATGTTTCAAAATTTAATTTCCATGTTTTTCTTGTTTTCTCCTCTTTTAAAAAGTTCAATTAAGTGTTTTTTCATCATTTATTCTCTACAAACAACCTTCCGTAAAAGGAAAAAAAATGTACGACGGAACGACGGACAGAAATACCCATTTTTTTTATATATATATAGATTTATTTATCAAAGGTAAATTGAGCAAATTGGCTATTTCTGGCAATTTATTTAAGTGTGTATCAAACTGGTAGCCCTTGGCCTTAATCAGTACCCAAGAAGTAGCTCTTGCTTTCAAAAAGGTTGCTGACTCCTGATGTCCCGATCCGATATTGATATCGGAAATCGGTCCGATATTAGCCAAAAAAGTGAATATCGGATTTTAGCGGACTGTATCTAAAAACTCCGATATAAGCTGTCCATATGCCGCTGCAGCACTTCTATAATAGGTGACTGGTTTGATCACACTCCAACATAGTAGGTGGCGGCAATGCCCCTTAATTAACGTTGGTGGCGGCCGCGGAAAAAGAGCGTCTCTGATCTAGCACGCACAGCCCACGTGATCACAACAACGACAACGCGTGTGCTCAGCAAAGTGTAGTGATGTCGGCTGTGTGGAAGTATTTTAACTCACAGCATGCCGAAATGCTTATCTTCTTAAAAAAAAATCTCCACATTATGCTCGGACTGCAGAAAGTGGAGAAGGAGGAGGAGGAGTAGTAAGGGTAGTCAGCACTGACTGATCATTATTAGTTTTATGCTCTTGTTATTAGAGTGATATGTTTATTGTGTTTACACTATTCTTCAGTGAAGACTAAGAGTATATACTACATTGTTTTGGGCATAGTCAGTCAGTGAAACTGGAGCTGTGAACTCTTAATTTGGAGAAGTTGGACAGTGGACAATATTGTGTTGTTTTTGTGGTTTTTGTCCCTGCCCACAGTTGTTTCCAACATATGCTGACAGTAAAAAAATAACTGAAGTGAACTTGAATTGTTTGCACTTTAAAACGTTTTTTGTTTTTTTTATTGGATTTATTTAGGTTATTTTTCAGGGTCTTCTAATTTATTTTTAATTTATTCTTTTCAATTGTATAATTATGTTGGTATTAATGGTTATTTTGCACTTTAAATATAACGTTTTGTTTTTATTGGATTTGTTGAGGTAATACTCTTATGTTGAAGGTTAAAATTTATGTAACCACTTGGTTAATAATAAATGGGTCAGTTTTTCCTATACCTACTCTTGCTGACTATTGTTTTCTGTTTTCACACTACAACATCAGTAACAGTAACATCACTTTATCAAGCCTTTTCTAACATTATACAAAACAAAATAAGGAATAAATATATGTATGATTCGTGCCTATATCGTATCGTATTGGAAGTGAAAAAGTTGTATCGGGACATCCCTAATTGCGGGTTTGTCTCTGTGCGATATAGTAAATAACTATATCGTAATATTCGAGTATACGTTCTCACGCAGTTGCTTTTAGCTGCGGGCGTAGACTGCAGGCTTTTCTCACTCTTTCCGGTCTTTCCTCACGGACAAACAGGCGCACATTCTTAATAAGTCACATACTGTCACCTCATACGTCACATACGTACACGCCTTCGCAGAGCAGAGAGGTGCAGACTGGGCTACGTTAGCTGCTAACGTAGCCGTACAAGAGAAAGTAGGTGGGGATCTGCTAATAAATGAAGGAAGACTTAATTCCCAATAAAAACAGCTGTGTTTCCAGCGTCTGGCGGTGGTTTGGCTTCAAGTGGGAAAATGTTGAACAGACAACCGTAATTCATCAAGTGTGGGGCACAAGCGTTGCTATAAAAAGTAGCATTACTGCTAATATCATTTGAAAAGTCACTCGCTATAGAATAAAGAGAATTTCATAACCATAGTACAGGGGTGGGCATTACGTCGATCGCGATTGACTGGTCGATCTCGGAGGGTGTGTCAGTCGATCTCAAGCCAGGCATTAAAAAATAGACATAAAAATGAGCAATCATCAATCATACCAAGACTTCACTTTCGTCAGTTGTTTGACATTCTCGGCACCCGAGGATCTTGTGAGATGACGCTGGCTGCTGCGAGCTCATATTTAAGAAAAAAATCACTAACAGGGCGGACGCAGAGAAACACATTTTATTTCTAGAGACTCCGTACCTACTGTCAAAACTCTAAAGACCGACTGCACAGTTCCTGTCTTCACCATAAAAGACCTGTTTCATCCTGCCTGTGCTAACAAAATAAGAGTCTCAGAAAGCTAGCGTGCACAAGCTAGCAAGCTACGGAATTTGATGCCAATGTATTTCTCCCCCGCCCTCAGCGACCGCTTTCTCACTTGCTTGCCCACCCGCACACTCACTGACGTCACTCATCTGCTGCCAGACATTAAAGGGCCACACACATATGCTACTCTCATAACAAAGTGTTTAAAAACGAGTATGCAAGTTGGACAAATGAGATGCCAAATCCAACCACTTTCATGTGGTATTGGACAGAAAGGAGGACTTTTTTTTTCCTCCATTTGAAAATGCGGACGTTATCAGCACCACTGTCTAATTGCAATCAATGCAAGTCATCAGAATCAGGTATAACACCAACTTATATTCTTGTCTTCATGAAAGAAAGGAATCTATGTGTGTTAAACATGCTTGTATTATCATTAAACACCATTAACTTGTTGACAAAAATGTCTCTTTCATAAATAAATAAATATAAATTATAAATAGGAATGAGGTAGATCTCCTCGACTTGGTCAATTGAAAAGTAGCTCGCCTGCAGAAAAAGTGTGAGCGCCCCTGCCATAGTAACATACCACATAGTGAAGGATGAATACTATTTGATTTACTATTATGCAGCTCATTTTTATTTGACACTTAAAATGTCTCTGACAATCCTGCACTTTATGTTTTGGGAATGACTTTAATGCTTAATAACTTTAATAAATACACTTTTGGTCGATTGACTTAGTTGTGATCTCCCTCTCTGCATGAAAGTTTAAAAGTAGCATATATGAATGCAGTATGAAGAAGAATGTTTGAATGTAGACACATAGCCCACTCTGCTTTGTTCCTGGTCTGAGCTGCTGTGACGTAGACTACCCTAATAACTCCTAGAACACCCGAGAAGCGCAGATATCAAACATCAAAATACTTCCTATAGTTCAAGGAAGTATATATGTATATTAGGGGTGTGGGAAAAAATCGATTCAAATACGAATCGAATCGTTTACGTTGTACGATTCAGAATCCATCCATCTTCTTCCGCTTATCCGAGGTCAGGTCGCGGGGGCAACAGCCTAAGCAGGGAAACCCAGACTTCCCTTTCCCCAGCCACTTCGTCTAGCTCTTCCCGGGGGATCCCGAGGCGTTCCCAGGCCAGCCGGGAGACATAGTCTTCCCAACGTGTCCTGGGTCTTCCCCGTGGCCTACCGGTTGGACGTGCCCTAAACACCTCCCTAGGGAGGCGTTCGGGTGGCATCCTGACCAGATGCCCGAACCACCTCATCTGGCTCCTCTCCATGTGGAGGAGCAGCGGCTTTACTTTGAGTTCCTCCCGGATGGCAGAGCTTCTCACCCTATCTCTAAGGGAGAGACCCAAACTCATTTGGTCCGCTTGTACCCGTGATCTTATCGTTTCGGTCATGACCCAAAGCTCATGACCATAGGTGAGGATGGGAACGTAGATCGACCGGTAAATTTTGAGCTTTGCCTTCCGGCTCAGCTCCTTCTTCACCACAACGGATCGGTACAACGTCCGCATTACTGAAGACGCCGCACCGATCCGCCTGTCGATCTCACCATCCACTCTTCCACCACTCGTGAACAAGACTCCTAGGTACTTGAACTCCTCCACTTGGGGCAGGGTCTCCTCCCCAACCCGATTCTCACGATTCAGAATCGATTCTCATTTAAAAAAAAATCTATTTATTTTTTTAATTTTTCTTTTCTTTTTAATCAATCCAACAAACCACCACACAGCAATACCATAACAATGTAATCCAATTCCAAAACCGAACCTGACCCAGCAACACTCAGAACTGCAATAAACAGAGAAATCGAGAGGAGACACAAACACCACACAGAACAAACCAAAAGTACTGAAACAAAAAATTAATATTATCAACAACAGTATCAATATTAGTTATCATTTCAGCATAGCAGTGATTAAAAATCCCTCATTGACATTATCATTAGACATTTATTAAAATAATAAAAAAGAACAATAGTGTCACAGTGGCTTACACTTGCATGGCATCTCATAAGCTGGACAACACACTGTGTCCAATGTTTTCACAAAGATAAAATAAGTCATATTTTTGGTTCGGTTAATAGTTAAAACAAATTTACATTATTGCAATCAGTTGATGAAACATTGTCCTTTACAATTATAAAAGCTTTTATTTTGCAAAAATCTACTGCTCTGCTAGCATGTCAGCAGACTGGGGTAGATCCTGCTGGAATCTATGAATTGAATGAATACACAATCCTTTTGAATGGTAAAAATATCGTTTTTGAATCGAGAATCGAATCGAATCGAAAAAAATAGATATATTATCGAATTGTGACCCCAAGAATCGATATTGAATCGAATCGTGGGACACCCAAAGATTCACAGCCCTAATATATGTATATATATATATATATATATATATATATATATATATATATATATATGTATATATATATATATATATATATATATATATATATATATATATATGTATATATATATATATATATATATATATGGTACTTAAATAATCTTTCGACACAAGTGCAAATGAAAATACAATGCACAACTGTAGTCATATTTTTTGTGCTTAAGAAACTTCTCTATGACTTTACCTCAGACCTGGGCAAAAATACGGCCCACGGCTTATTAAGATCTTCAACCCGGCCCCCTGGACGTTCTTCATAATTTTTTTTAGACCTTTAACATCAACACAATATTTGCCATTAAGACATGCAGTGTTGTTTGTAAATGACCGTCAGTCTTGAACTATAGGAAGTATTTTGGTGTTTGATATCTGCGCTTCTCGGGTGGTCTTAGAGTTATTAGGGCAGGGGTGCCCACACTTTTTCTGCAGGCGAGCTACTTTTCAATTGACCAACTCGAGGGGATCTACCTCATTTATATATATCATTTATATTTATTTATTTATGGAAGAGACATTTTTGTAAACAAGTTAAATGTGTTTAATGATAATACAAGCATGTGTAACACATATAGATGTCTTTCTTTCACGAAGACAAGAATATAAGTTGGTGTATTACCTGATTCTGATGACTTGCATTGATTGGAATCAGACAGTAATGATGATAACGCCCACATTTTCAAATGGAGGAGAAAAAAAGTTGTCCTTTCTGTACAATACCACATGAAAGTGGTTGGTTTTTGGCATCTAATTCATCCAGCTTCCATACACTTTACAAGAAAAACATTGGCGGCAAATTCCGTAGCTTGCTTGATTGACATTCACGGCACCCGAGGGTCTTGTGAGATGACGCTGGCTGCTGCAAGATCATTATTATGAAAATATGACCGAGAGGAAGGCGAGAAACACTTTTTATTTCAACAGACTCTCGCGCCGTCCCTTCCGTCAAAACTCTAAAGGCCGACTGCACATTTCCTATCTTCATAATAAAAGCCCTGCTTCATGCTGCCTGCGCTAACAAAATAAGAGTCTCGGAAAGCTGGCGTGCACAAGTGAGGTGCACGCCAGCTTTCTGAGGGATCGCTTGTGCACGCCAGTTTTCCGAGACTCTGTATTTAGTTAGCGCAGGCAGCATGAAGCAGGGCTTTTATTGTGAAGATAGGAAATGTGCAGTCGGCCTTTAGAGTTTTGACGGAAGGTACGGCGCGAGAGTCTCTTGAAATAAAAAGTTTTTCTCGCCTTCCTCTCGGTCATATTTTCATAATAATGATCTTGCAGCAGCCAGCGTCATCTCACAAGACCCTCCGGTACCGTGAATGTCATTTAAGTGACATCTTGGTGAAGATTGATGATCACTAATTTTTAGGTCTATTTTTTTTAAAAGCCTGGCTGGAGATCGACTGACACACCCCCCGCGGTCGACTGGTAGCTCGCGATCGACGTAATGGGCACCCCTGTATTAGGGTAATCTACGTCACAGCAGCTCAGGCCAGGAACAAAGCAGAGTGGGCGGGGTTTAATTTCAGAGCAGCCGGCCCCAAAACGGGTGTGTCAGGAACAGATGCGGAAGCAAATTTATACAACAAATTCCTGCATAAAAGTGATAATATATATGTACACATTGGTGAGGTCACACACTGGTGTTGGTGGAGAAGGCCTGGCTCTCAGTCTCCTCTCTGATTCATCCCAAAGGTCTTCTATTGGGTTCAGGTCAGGACTCTGTGCAGGCCACTCAAGTCCATCCACACCTGACTCTGTCATCCATGTCTTTATGGACCTTGCTTTGTGCACTGGTGCACAGTCATGTTGGAAGAGGAACGGGCCCGCTCCAAACTATTCCCACAAGGTTGGGAGCATGGATTTGTCTAAAATGTTTTGGTATCGTGGAGAATTTAAAGTTTCTTTCACTGGAAGTAACTCCTGAAAAACAACCCCGCACCATAACTCCTCCTCCACCAATTTTCACACTCTGCACAATGCAACCTCCAAACCTAGACTGGTCCACCCGATTGCCAGATGGAAAAGTGTGATTCATCACTCCGGAAAAGGCCCAAGTGATTAGGACACCTGATTCTCATCATTTGGATGGGTGGCCAAATGCTTTTGGCAACATAGTGTAGCTTGCGTCTGATCTTGTTCTTTTTTGTCAACAGGGATGTGTCACCATCCGCTACACGGCTCCTCTCAAGACCGTCTTCATCTCGGAGTCGTTGGGCTACAAAGAACTTAAACATTCCGCCCTCAAGTTGCTGGAGATGCTCTATGACTACGAGGTGGAACACAGTCCTATTTTCTTTCACGTGTTTAGTAACGGCGGCTTCATGCTGTACAGATATATTCAAGAGCTTTTACGCAAGGAACAACAGTTTAGCTCGCTGAGTGTCGCCGGGGCCATTGTGGACAGCGCCCCCGGGAGCGCCAACGTGCCGGGGGCCGTGCGGGCGCTGACCGCCACACTGGGGCCCAAAGTAAGTCCCGTTTTGAAGTACCTCCTGCTGGCGCTCTTCGCGGCGACTGTTTTCCTCTTGCGAGTCGTGTTATACCCGCTGACCAAGTACGTGCACAAGAACCACTACGACGCCGTTCGAGAGCGGCCGCCCGCCTGGCCCCATTTCTTCCTGTACTCCGGCGCCGATCAGGTGATCAGGCCGAGCGACGTCCGGCTCTTTGTGGACGCGCTCCGTTCGAAAGGTGTTCCGGTGGACTTGTACGATTTTGTCTCCAGCGCGCATGTGAGTCACCTTCGGGAGTTCCCGGAGCGTTACATGTGCAAATGTCGCGACTTCCTCGCCGCGTGCATGGAAGACGGAGACGGGACGCATGTCGGGAGAAGACGCCGACTTCAGGATCAGTAAACGCGCTGAAAAGATTGTCTTCAATGAGACAGAAATCGAGTCGTAGGATCATGTTTTTTCGGTTATTCAGCCGTAAATTTGCTTTGTTTTTGTTGTAGTCGTTTTCATGTCCACTGAAGTGCTTTTAGGACACACACCAGGTAGTGGCTACACACTGGATACATGTGGCTTAGGGAAATAAAAAGGCTTTTAATATGAATGCATCGTTGGTACAGTAGATACTTGTGATTTTTTCAGAAGAATGTTTACACGGAGACAGAGACTCGTGCGTCCTAAAGACCGGACACCCCATCCATCCATCTTCTTCCGCCTATCCGAGGTCGGGTCGCAGTGGCAGCAGCTTAAGCAGGGAAGCCCAGACGCTCCTCTCCCCAGCCACTTAGTCCAACTCTTCTCGGGGAATCCCGAGGCGTTCCCAGGCCAGCCGAGAGACATAGTCTTCCCAATGTGTCCTGGGTCTTCCCCGTGGCCTCCTACCGGTCGGACATGCCCGAAACACCTCCCTAGAGAGGCGTTAGGGTGGCATCCTGACCAGATGCCCGAACTGCTTCATCTGGCTCCTCTCCATGTGGAGGAGCAGCAGCTTTTCTTTGAGCTCCTCCCGGGTGGCAGAGCTTCTCACCCTATCTCTAAGGGAGAGACCCAAACTCATTTCGGCCGCTTTTACCCGTGATCTTGTCCAAAGCTCATGACCATAGGTGAGGATGGGAACGTAGATCGACCGGTAAATAGAGAGCTTTGCCTTCCGGCTCAGCTCCTTCTTCACCACAACAAATCGATAGTGTCCGCATTACTGAAGACGCCGCACCGATCCGCCTGTCGTTCCCACGATCCACTATTCCCTCACTCATGAACAAGACTCCTAGGTACTTGAACTCCTCCACTTGGGGCAGGGTCTCCCCCCCCCCAACCCGGAGATGGCACTCCACCCTTTTCCGGGCGAGAACCATGGACTCGGACCTGGAGGTGCTGATTCTCATTCCGGTCGCTTCACCGGACACCCCACACCCACAAAAACAACCTGGTGTATGCTATCCAGAGTCATGATGAATGCACTGATTTGAAACAAAACCACCACTAAGTCGAGAAAATAAATATTCAGTCTAAGCCTGGGCCCCTGGAGGGGGGTCCAGACTGAGGCCAAGGGAAAAAAAGCAACCCTTAAAGCCATAGCACACATAAACGTGTGTTAGAGGGAAAGATCAAAGGACATTAAAGACATTAAAAAGGAAGACCTGATGCAACCATCCACTTTGACACACAGCCACAAAAGTAAAACAAGAAACTTAAACAAAAACATATACGCTGTGGTGGTTTCTGCGGTGTTCCATACCATCGTCTGCTGGGCAAGGGGAGCATGGCTGGAGACAGGAGCAGACCCAACAAAGCAACCAAGAGAGCCGACTCCACCCTCGGCCGCCCACCAACTCTCGGCCAGTGTCCAGTCCGCATGGATGAGCGAGGATGCGCCCAAGGAGACAGAGGTGTCCGATATCTGCTCAGCGCCAGCGCCGCACCCCTGTCTCTTCCTCCGAATCCCCTGCAGTCTCTCCAAACAGACTCTGGTGTGGCAGAGACCCAGCAGCTGGTCTCCATGGCCAACAGGCTCCCGGGAGCGAGATCCAGAAGTTCACAAAAAAAGCACCGGAGAAAGATGCTTTTCAAGGACAAACATCACTCCTCCGAGAACAAACATGTCCCAGATTCTGGACAGGAAGGACGTGTGGTACGAAAGAGGGGTGAAGGAAGCCATCCCTGAACAGAAGAAGTCGCCTGCTACACCACCTGTCTCCCACATACAACACTGTCCTTTCAACCATTCATAAAAGACTGCGGTTTAGCCTCCAACAAATTACAGGAATTAGAAACATTCTGCTCACAGAAGCTCCTCTGTGCCATTTGTTTACATCTGAATGATTGCGACTATTTTGGACTGATAGTGGTCGATCCACACAATACTTCATCGCTAACGAGCGGATTATTCACTACCACGACTGTCGTTGGCACTGACACTGGGACTGCTTGTTTGCCTTAAAACAGTTGTCTCTCGCACTATAATATGGCGAAACTATCCTTGCCCAGACACAGCCTCCTGGTGTTGGAGTATAAATACTGGGGGTTTTGGCACCAGCTACTATAGACTAGATCTGACCAGTCTAAGTCTAAGAAGAGATGTGACCAATCTAAGACGAGATGTGACCAATCTAAGACGAGATGTGACCAATCTAAGACGAGATGTGACCAATCTGAGTATAAGACGAGATGTGACCGGTCCAAGACTAGATTTGACCAGTCTAAGTCTTAAACTAGATGTGACCAATCTAAGTCTAAGACTAGATGTGACCAATCTAAGTCTAAGACTAGATCTGACCAGTCTAAGTCGAAGAGGAGATGTGACCAATCTAAGACGAGATCTGACCAATCTAAGTCTAAGACGAGATCTGACCAATCTAAGACGAGATGTGACCAGTCTAAGACGAGATGTGACCAATCTGAGCATAAGACGAGATGTGACCAGTCCAAGACGAGATTTGACCAGTCCAAGTCTTAAACTAGATGTGACCAATCTAAGTCTAAGACTAGATGTGACCAATCTAAGTCTAAGACTAAATCTGACCAGTCTAAGTCGAAGAGGAGATGTGACCAATCTAAGACAAGATGTGACCACTCTAAGTCTAAGACGAGATCTGACCAATCTAAGACGAGATGTGACCAGTCTAAGACGAGATGTGACCAATCTGAGCATAAGACGAGATGTGACCAGTCCAAGACGAGATTTGACCAGTCCAAGTCTTAAACTAGATGTGACCAATCTAAGTCTAAGACTAGATGTGACCAATCTAAGTCTAAGACTAGATCTGACCAGTCTAAGCCGAAGAGGAGATGTGACCAATCTAAGACAAGATGTGACCACTCTAAGTCTAAGACGAGATCTGACCAATCTAAGACGAGATGTGACCAGTCTAAGACGAGATGTGACCAATCTGAGCATAAGACGAGATGTGACCAGTCCAAGACGAGATTTGACCAGTCTAAGTCTTAAACTAGATGTGACCAATCTAAGTCTAAGACTAGATCTGACCAGTCTAAGTCGAAGAGGAGATGTGACCAATCTAAGACAAGATGTGACCACTCTAAGTCTAAGACAAGATCTGACCAATCTAAGACGAGGTGTGACCAATCTAAGACGAGATGTGACCAATCTGAGTATAAGACGAGATGTGACCAGTCCAAGACGAGATGTGACCAGTCTAAGTCTTAAACTAGATGTGACCAATCTAAGTCTTAGACTAGATGTGACCAATCTAAGTTTAAGACGAGATGTGACCAGTCCAGTTGCGATCGATTGAATGTCCTGAGAATTCAATGACCTGATGAATGAGAAAATCCATAGACAGTATTGTTCAATGTGCTCCAAAAAGTACCAATGCACACTCATGACTAACTTTAACAAAATAATGACTACACTAAATAAATAGCCCCAGAAAGTCATTTCTTGACAGAAGAAATTCTATTTAAAAATATTGTTCTGGTTAATTAAAAGCTATATTACTTGATTTCAGTACTCAAATATACTTTATTTTCTACTGTTGTCACGCAAACTCACTTATTGTTTTCATATTTCTTGGATTATCGATACGTAAGAGAGCACATTCTGTAGTTTTAATGTGCGCTAGCTTGCTTCTCCAGGTAATGAGCAGTGTCTCTGGCCCTTGACTTATTTAACCAGTCATGGTTTTACCATCATTTTAATCTAAAACGGTAATACAGGGTTTGTCATGGTACCATTGGTCGGTAAATCCCTTGCGAGGCTCTCTTGTTGCCGGAATCTAATCTCTCAGAGACAAACAAACCTCTTGCACCCTGTTTGGAAGCAAGAAACAAAGAAACCATACGTGGTACTTTATTAATGCCGGCAAAATGATTGCGTTCCTTCATCGTTCCATTAATTTACTTATTGAGTCTTGGTCCAGGTCTACTTGTAGCTTTGTTAACCTCGTTTAGGTTTAGGTTTTATGCATGTACGAAAGCTTTTTTTTGTCATTATAGTCAAAGATGACCAAGTCACCGTCAATGCTAATCCTAAAAGCTAACCATAACAGACTTTCGACTAAATGAAATGGTTTAGGATGCATTTGTTTTTTGTTTGATTTCATGAGCACTGCTTGTTCTTGCAGATGTTGTAGAATAGTCCGAGGAAACTGGTAATAAAAAATGAATGTACTTGTTCCCCACAAATGTTGTGTTCTCTCTAGCTAGCAATGTGAGAATTCTATGCAGTATTTTGTTCACTTGTGCTTTCTATCCTTTTTTCAAGTGGTCTGTGCAAATTTGTACACTGTTTTCATCCATGAAACCATTGCTGTGTGTATCATACCTCGGAAATCCTGGATTAGTTTCGCAACATCAAACCTTTTGAAAAGGCATTTCATAGGACTAATCAGACACAAGTGTTGATCCAGACCGGAACAATCGGTACAAAGTAACAGATCACTCAATCAGTCTATCCAAGTTGACTTTTATAGCCTTAATCACAAATGTCTCAAAGGGATGCACAAGTAAAACAATATAAAATAACATTTACACTGTGGTGGCCTCTGCGGTCTTTTACGCGGGGTGGGAGGAGCATGACCAGAGACAAGACTAGACCCAACAGAGCACAATGACATCCTGGGCTCAGATCCCACAACGGGGCAGGAAAAAACTCAACCCTATAGGAACAACGAGAAACCTTGGAATCAATCAATCAATGTTTACTTATATAGCCCTAAATCACTAGTGTCTCAAAGGGCTGCACAAACCACTACGACATCCTCGGTAGGCCCACATAAGGGCAAGGAAAACTCACACCCAGTGGGACGTCGGTGACAATGATGACTATGAGAACCTTGGAGAGGACGAAAGCAATGGATGTCGAGCGGGTCTAACATGATACTGTGAAAGTCCAATCCATAATGGATCCAACACAGTCGCGAGAGTCCAGTCCAAAGCGGATCCAACACAGCAGCGAGAGTCCCGTTCACAGCGGAGCCAGCAGGAAACCATCCTAAGCGGAGGCGGATCAGCAGCGCAGAGATGTCCCCAGCCGATACACAGGCAAGCAGTACATGGCCACCGGATCGGACCGGACCCCCTCCACAAGGGAGAGTGGGACATAGGAGAAAAAGAAAAGAAACGGCAGATCAACTGGTCTAAAAAGGGAGTCTATTTAAAGGCTAGAGTATACAGATGAGTTTTAAGGTGAGACTTAAATGCTTCTACTGAGGTGGCATCTCGAACTGTTACCGGGAGGGCATTCCAGAGTACTGGAGCCCGAATTGAAAACGCTCTATAGCCCGCAGACTTTTTTTGGGCTTTGGGAATCACTAATAAGCCGGAGTCCTTTGAACGCAGATTTCTTGCCGGGACATATTGTACAATACAATCGGCAAGATAGGACGGAGCTAGACCGTGTAGTATTTTATACGTAAGTAGTCATACCTTAAAGTCACATCTTAAGTGCACAGGAAGCCAGTGCTGGTGAGCCAGTATAGGTATATATGTATGTATATAAAGGTATATACAGTATAGGTATATATGTATATAAAGGTATATACAGTATAGGTATATATGTATGTATATATGTATATAAAGGTATATACAGTATAGGTATATATGTATGTATATATGTATATAAAGGTATATACAGACAGGTGTAATGTGATCAAACTTTCTTGTTCTTGTCAAAAGTCTAGCAGCCGCATTTTGTACCAACTGTAATCTTTTAATGCTAGACATGGGGAGACATTGGAAGGGACCGCAGATGTGGTACCACGCCCTGGGTGGCCGAGTGAATACGGTTAATAACGTGAGCGTTCAGTCCAAAGTGGGACCAGCAGGGGATCCTCTTGCATGTAGACAAGTCGGGGCTCTGAGACGTCACTGACTGATGCATAAGGAGTGGTCACCCCGGGGTCCCGACTTCATGGGAAAGTCCAGTCCAACAGAGGATCATCTTAAATGGAGACAAGTCAACAGCTCAGAGACCTCACCAACTGATGCAAAGAGGAGTGGTCCACCCCGGGTCCCAACTTGGAACAGCTAGCGCATCATCTGCGGTCACCCGAGTGTTTCTTTTCCACAAAAATACTCAAGCAAAAGTAAAATGTCCCTTAAATTCATCATTCATGGATTTTTCTTGTTATTGTTTGTGCCATGGCGCCATCTTTTGGATGTGTTTGCTCACTGCAGGTTTCTGCAGTGTCCTTCCATTTATTGGTAGTGCTTTTTTTTCTTCTCTCCATCCAGAGTGCCGTTCAGTTTTCTAGCCGTCCGTAGCGTTCCCACTCCTTTGGATTGTTCAATCATCATTCCAAGCAACGTTGGTAAGTTGTACAATATAACTAAAATAATTCTTACTTACTAAAACGTCCCATCTGTGATGTCTGTAGGAGAGTTTTCATGCACCTACGAACGTTGTTATGTAATGACGCCGGCGTTGTTAGCAACAGCTAATATGCTAACACATTTACAAGCGTCTGTGGTTTTAACTTACGATGGCATTCTTTTTGTATCGTTTCACAAATTACTCAGTAAATTCACCAAAACGTCACCGTGGAGTTATTGAGTCTGTTTAGCTGATTGGAGAGCTAGTGGGTCCATGACGATTACTTCTGTTTTGTTCGACCCGCCGTTTTACTGCCGTGTTGCAGGACCCGTTTCAAAACAAAGATATGTAATTATAGATGTACTTAAACTTTCTGTAAAAATATCCCATTTGGTAAGGTATATATCTGTGGCTGATAGTCCGGTGCGGCTAATATATAAGTAACTGATAAAATAAGTCCCAGTCAATCAATCAATCAATCAATGTTTACTTATATAGCCCTAAATCACTAGTGTCTCAAAGGGCTGCACAAACCACTACCACATCCTCGGTAGGCCCACATAAGGGCAAGGAAAACTCACACCCAGTGGGACGTCGGTGACAATGATGACTATGAGAACCTTGGAGAGGAGGAAAGCAATGGATGTCGAGCGGGTCTAACATGATACTGTGAAAGTTCAATCCATAATGGATCCAACGCAGTCGCGAGAGTCCAGTCCAAAGCGGATCCAGCACAGCAGCGAGAGTCCCGTTCACAGCGGAGCCAGCAGGAAACCATCCCAAGCGGAGGCGGATCAGCAGCGCAGAGATGTCCCCAGCCGATACACAGGCGAGCAGTACATGGCCACCGGATCGGACCGGACCCCCTCCACAGGGGAGAGTGGGACATAGGAGAAAATGAAAAGAAACAGCAGATCAACTGGTCTAAAAAGGGAGTCTGTTTAAAGGCTAGAGTATACAATTGAGTTTTAAGGTGACAAATAAATGCTTCTACTGAGGTGGCATCTCGAACTGTTACCGGGAGGGCATTCCAGAGTACTGTACAGTCAGAAAAAACGACCTAAAGTGACCGTCTCATAAACTTCCAGACTGGAACCTCTCCAGAAACTACTATGGCCACCTGGTTTAGTATTTTAATTTTTGACCGCACAATTGGTGCAGTTCAGCTAAATGTGTTGGTTTCAGCATTGTCCACACGTTTAGGTCAGGACTTAGCCCGGTTTAGCAATTCCTTTAGCACTTTTGACGTGTGTTTGGGGTTATTGTCATTGCGCCCGAGACCCAACCTCCGAGCTGACGATTTTAGCTTGTCCTGAAGAATTTGGAGGTAATCCTCCTCTTTTCATTGTCCCATTGGCAGCAAAACAGGCCCAGAGCATAATAGGGACGGCGTGGCGCAGTGGGAGAGTGGCCGAGCGCAACCATGGGAATTGTCCAACCTTGTTGATTCCGGCTACTACCCACAGGGAGTTTTTGTTACTCAGCTCTACGATCCTTAGTAGAAACCTCTTGTGTCCTTGCTTCGACTCAGATGGACACACCAGACGTGTCAGTAGTCCAGAGCTGACTGAGCAATGTCAAGAAGAAGTGTGTCCCCACACCCTAGAACAGGAAGAAAAAAAAGAATCGCCTGGCTAAGCATTTGCCCTCTTCCCCTGTCAGGCGGTGTTTGAAGAGCGTGCCTCTGAACGGGTCCAGCAGGGATGCTTGTTGAATGTCGATGACGAGTCAGGTTTGACATTTGGGAAAGTGAGTGGCAGGCGTTTGTCTCCGCACCAGACCTGGCCCGGGCGCTCCGTGTATCACATGGAAACTTTGCAGATCAACACGGACGGGTGAACATCGCTAACTGGAGTGCGCGTGATGCTCTCATCCCGCTGCCCGCTTCCTTCACTGGTTCAGTGATTTCGGAGATATTCATAACTTGGGAGGACAGACGGGTGTCCTTTTGGTCCCATGATGGTCCGAATCTAAGGTAGCACGATGAAGGTCTCTTTTGAAGGTTTATTTCTGATTGTGTCATCGGATATATTGCCCCAGGTATGGATCACACGACGTTCAGTTTTGTGGTACATCAATCTGCTGGGACATTGGATGTTTGGATGATTTCTTTAACTTTTGAGGGCAGGGTATTATGTGATGATAAGGAGAAGGGCTAGGATTAATCTAACTGCTCATTCCAACCAACAATTTCTAGGAATCGAAGAAGTAAAGACTCTAGACTGTAATCTGAAAATACTTACATTGGTGTTCATTCTTTACCGCTTGAAGAGTTCTGTGTTCCGAAAGTCCGTAAAGAACGGGGTGATACTAGAGGAGAGAACCGCTTCTGTGCACGCTGAGATAAAGTGATTGTTGATTAACCAGGTCTTCGTCATCCTTTTAACATCCAGACAAAAGCTACACCGCGTCCAAGACAATCCCGCAGCATCCAAAGCCCGAAGAAACTCTGGGCGGGACTAATCCACCTCTCGGGGCCCTGCTAGCAAAGAGGTTTTTATCTACTTCGGCAACCTCCGCAGTAAGTGGGACCCTTTTCTAAAGAGGGTCGTTCAGAGGATCTGGTATGGTAGCTGCAGGATTAGGTCTCTGCTTTTTGCAGATGATGCTGGCTTCATCTGGCCAGGATTTTCAGCTCTCATTGGATCTGTTCGCAGCCGAGTGTGAAGTGACTGAGATGAAAATCAGCACCTCCGAGTCTGAGCCCGTAGTTCTCGGCCGGAAAAGGGCGGATGTGATCTCAGGGTTGGGTATGTTTATCCTGGCCCAAGTGGAGGAGTTCAAGTACTTTGGGGTCTTGTTCACCAGTGAGGGAAGGGTGGATCGTGAGATTGACAAGCGGATTGTTGACACGGCTGCAGTGATGCAGACCCTTTATGAGTCTGTCGTGGTGAAGAAGGAGCTGAGCCGCAAGGCAGAGCTCTCAATTTATCGGTTAATTTAAGTTCCCATCCTCTCTTATGGTCTTGAGCTTTGGGTTGTGACCGAAAGGACCAAATTACGGGTACAAGCAACCAAAGTGAGTTTCTCTCTGTCAGGTGGCGGGGTTGTCCCTTAGGGGGAGAAGCTCAGAGTAAAGCCGCTGAAGAGAAGAACTAGATGAGTTGGCTAGGGCATCTGGTCAGAATGCCCCTCAGACGTCTCCCTGGGGAGGTGTTTGGGGAACGTCAGACCGGTAGGAGGCCACAGGGAACACCCAGGACACGTTGGAAAGACTGTCTCCCAGCTGGCCTGCAAACATCTTGAGATCCCCAAGAGGAGCTGGATGAGGTGACTGGGGCGAGGGCAGTCTGGGCTTCTCTACTTAGGCTGCTGCCCCCGCAATCTTACGTTGGATAAGCAAAAGATGGATAAATGGATTGACAAAATCTACAATACACACAAAAACGGAATCTGAGAGATATGCCACTTCAGTCGACGAGGGCAATATCTTTTCTGCAGAATAGGGAAGAGTTGGCACATTTCCCAGCATGCCTTGTTGTCCTTGAATGATCCCTTTTCATCATGCTTCTTTAAAGGCCTACTGAAATGAGATGTTCTCATTTAAACGGGGATAGCAGGTCCATTCTATGTGTCATACTTGATCATTTTGTGATGTTGCCATATTTTTGCTGAAAGGATTTAGTCGAGAACATCCACGATAAAGTTGGCAACTGGAGAAAAGCAGACACATGTTGATGGCTCCAACAAAAACAGCTATTCAGACCGAGAAAACGACAATTTCCCCATTAATTTGAGCGAGGATGAAAGATTCGTGTTTGAGGATATTGATAGCGACGGACTAGGAAAAAAAACTAAACGCGATTGCAATGGCGTTGCATTGAGACGGATTCATATGTTTTTAGACACATTTACTAGGATAATTCTGGGAAATCCCTTATCTTTCTATTGTGTTGCTAGTGTTTCAGTGAGTTTAACAGTACCTGATAGTCGGAAGTGTACGTCCACGGCCGGGTGTTGACGCGCAGTGTCTCGGGGAAGTCGACGGCAGCTTTATGGACGGCACAAGCTCAGCTGATATTTAGCAAGAGGCGACTTTTTAACCACAATTTTCTCACCGAAACCTGCTGGTTGACATTAGTCGGGATCCATGTCCGCTGTGATCCATACTAAAGTTCCACCTCCGTGAATTTCAAACAAGGAATCACCGTGTGTTTGTGTGGCTAAAGGCTAAAGCTTCCCAACTCCGTCTTTCTACTTTGACTTCTCCAATATTAATTGAACAAATTGCAAAAGATTCAGCAACACGGATGTCCAAAATACTGTGTAATTATGCCGTTGAAGCAGACGACTTTTAGCTGTGTGTGTGTGCAGCGCTCATATTCCTAACAGCCCGTGACGTCACACGTACACGTCATCATTACGCGATGTTTTTAAGAAAAAAGTCCAGTTGAGTACAGTTAAATTATTGCTACTTTTGGTGATAATGCGGTGTTATTAAGAATGTTCGGTGAAATGCTTCCTTTTAATACTACAGTGTCTTTTGGTTTTAAGGATTGTACACAAGGTTTATACCTGTACAAATGAAGACGATTTTAGTCTAGTTAAGCTTTGGACTTTATCTTTGTTGAAGTTCACCATGTGGGCCGGATTTAGAAATGGTTCCACGGGCCGGAAGGAAATACTGTACCTCCCCAGGCTAGATTTGCATCCCCTATCTGGAGTGAGAAAGTCCAGGTCAGAAACTCAGATCTGACTACATATTTGATAGTTGCGTACCTAAAGTTCAACGTTCAATACGTTATTTTGTATCGTAGCCAGAAACATGTGTAAGTGGTGGTTGTGAGAACGGAAGTCTGTGTCAGGTGACTTTTCTGGCGGTTACGATAAAAAACTACACACCGTAGGAGGATACAATAGCTCACCGGCATCACAATGTAAACACACCTGACATCCACTGCAATGATACCTAGTTCAAGAGCGTATCTAGTCGATACTACTATGATTACATCGGTATTTTTTATCGTCACAATCTTTTTTCCTTTTTAAAAAAATTCATACTATGTTTATAAAGTCAGTAAATTTGTCCCTGGACACATGCTGTAACTACTCTGTATCGGATCCATACCTAAATGTGCGGTATCATTCAAAACTAATGTCAAGTATCAAAAAAGAGAAAAATAAGTGATTATTACATTTTAACAGAAGTGTAGATAGAACATGTTAAAACAGAAAACAGCGCGACACCTACCCTTTACATCAGTATTTCTTAACCATATTGGTTATTAGTTGTTATATTTTATTGCATACTCCTGTAACTACTTGGTATCGGATCGATACCTAAATGTGTGGTATCATCCAAAACTAATGTCAAGTATCAAAGAAGAGAAGAATAAGTGATTATTACATTTTAACAGAAGTGTAGATAGAACATGTTAAAACAGAAAACAGCGCGACACCTACCCTTTACATCAGTATTTCTTAACCATATTGGTTATTAGTTGTTATATTTTATTGTATGATCCTGTAACTACTTGGTATCAGATTGATACCTAAATGTGTTGTATCATCCAAAACTAATGTCAAGTATCAAAGAAGGGAAGAATAAGTGATTATTACATTTTAAAAGAAGTGTAGATAGAACATGTTAAAACAGAAAACAGCGCGACACCTGCCCTTTACATCAGTATTTCTTAACCATATTGGTTATTAGTTGTTATATTTTATTGCACACTCCTGTAACTACTTGGTATCGGATCGATACCTAAATGTGTGGTATCATCCAAAACTAATGTCAAGTATCAAAGAAGGGAAGAATAAGTGATTATTACATTTTAAAAGAAGCGTAGATAGAACATGTTAAAACAGAAAACAGCGCGACACCTACCCTTTACATCAGCATTTCTTAACCTTATTGGTTATTAGTTGTTATATTTTATTGCATACTCCTGTAACTACTTGGTATCGGATTGATACCTAAATGTGCGGTATCATCCAAAACTAATGTCAAGTATCAAAGAAGAGAAGAATAAGTGATTTTTACATTTTAACAGAAGTGTAGATAGAACATGTTAAAACAGAAAACAGCGCGACACCTACCCTTTACATCAGTATTTCTTAACCATATTGGTTATTAGTTGTTATATTTTATTGCATACTCCTGTAACTACTTGGTATCGGATCCATACCTAAATGTGCGGTATCATCCAAAACTAATGTCAAGTATCAAAGAAGAGAAGAATAAGTGATTTTTACATTTTAACAGAAGTGTAGATAGAACATGTTAAAACAGAAAACAGCGCGACACCTACCCTTTACATCAGTATTTCTTAACCATATTGGTTATTAGTTGTTATATTTTATTGCATACTCCTGTAACTACTTGGTATCGGATTGATACCTAAATGTGTGGTATCATCCAAAACTAATGTCAAGTATCAAAGAAGAGAAGAATAAGTAATTTTTACATTTTAACAAAAGTGTAGATAGAACATGTTGAAACAGAAAATAAGCAGATATTAACAGTAAATGAACACGTGGATTAATAATCCAGTTTTTTTATAGTTTGTCCCTCATAATGTAGACAAAATCATAGGTGTATAAATGACACAATATGTTACTGCATACGTAAGCAGACTAGTCTTTGTTTGTTTACTTACTACTAAAAGACAAGTTGTCCAGTATGTTCAACATTTTATTTAATGACTAAATTACAATAATAAACATGTTTCATGTACCCTAAGATTTTTTGTTCCATTAAAACACAATAATGACATTTTATTTAGAAACGTATCGAAACACATTTTGGTACCGGTACCGAGACGACCCCACTAGAACGGAGAAAATGATTTGAAAACAGTTTATAGAAAGTGGTTTCTGTGCAGCCTCCCTGCAGTACCACCAGGCCTCCTGAGGAGGGCAGCATTGGCTCACACTTAAAACCATTTTTATTTATTATTATTATTATTTTTTTACTCAATAGCTAACAAGCAGTACATTCCCACATTTAGCTCTTTAAATGTAAAATATATAACAATTATATATATCGGTTCAGGCAAATGAATCAAATCAGAGGTCTTTTTTAGACCAGGAGCCCCGAAAAGAGCCGAGGGCGGCAAATTGGGGCCGACTGAGCAAATTAGCCCACAAAGTTAATGAAGTCTGCACAAGTTGATGAGGGGAAAATTGCAGCGAAGAGGGGTCAGCGCTTTCTCTTTGGCCTCTCCCTCTTCTTCTGCAGAAAATGTCCGCGGTCAAGATCCATACTTTTAGAGGACGCTGCACACTCCGACAGGAGGCGGAGTGTGTGTTTCCAAAGATGAATAGTATTAAGTGCAGTGGTGGGCCGTCAGGGCACATAAATCACGATCTTAAATTAATACAAGTTTTGTTTTATTTTTAATTCACTTTCTATAAAGATATAAAAATATTCATCATATTCTCTTCATGTCATATTAGGCTCCAGTGTTGCTTGTTTTTGCGTTAGAGCTTTTATGAAAGCTGAAAGTGGCACCGGGGTTATACCCGGCCAGCGAAGAAATCAGCGGTCCTCAATTTTTTAACCGACAAAGAAGCAGAGCAGATATATATTTGCAAGGGCATTTTCAAGAAGGATATTTAATGAGAAACTAGATCTTGTGAGATGATGTCGGCCGACCTCGGGAAACTAGTTAAGCTGTCCTGGCGGTGAAATGGTTTGCCCGCCACTTCCACTCAAATCAACCGAGTACGAGCGGTATTAGCTTGTTGCCAGCGCTGTGTCAATTCTGCCGGAGGCCTTCTGAACCAACTGTGCAGTTCAACGAACGGAGGACATTCAGTCAACAGACCGTTGCGATAGCCGATCAGATCACAAGTCGTTGACAGTAGCCCGTCTAGGCAACCTTATGTTGAACGTGACTCCCGAGCATCCGATCACAACTTGTGATTTACAAAAGCAGAAAGTGGCATCGGAACCATACCCGGCCAGCGGAGAAATCAGCGGTCTTATCTTTTTTTTAACCATCAAAGAAGCAGAGCAAAACGTGGATGAGGTGGCAAATATATTTTTGCGAGTACATTTTCAGGAAGGATATTTAAAGAGAAACTACATCTTGCGAGACAAGGTCGGCTGACCCCGGAAACTAGATTAGCTGTCCTTGCGGGGAAATGATTTGCCCGCCACTTCGACTCGAATGAACCAACTACAACGGTACCACACTACAGTGGATGCCAGGTGTAGATCCAACCATGGCGTTTGTTTACATTGTGACGCCGGTGAGCTATTGTATCCTCCTACGATCTGTAGTGAAACATGTTTAGCTATTCCTTGTCCTCTAGTAATATTGCTACTTGTAAGAGACTCACTTTATTTGTCGCCACAGAGACGGGGTTCAGTGATTTAGAAGTAGTTAAAACACTGGATGGATGTTAGCCGCTAGCTAGCTAGCTAGCCATGTCTTAAAACCGCTCTTCCTGAGGGTGTTTCAGTCTTACAACTTCACCTTTATCTTGACTTTTAAAGCCAAAATGCTTCTGTTCTCCCTTTTCTGTCTACACACTGTGTCTGCTTGTAAGTGCTCTGTGTGTGTGCCTCTTCTGGTGGCAATTAGCCTGGCTGAACAAACCTCAAGATCTTGGGAAGATGTCATCTCTGCCGTTTTCAGGCGAATGTTTGTATTTATGCACGCTGTGACATTTGAGACGCTGCTCTGTGAACCCTTTCTAGATCGTTGGACGGGACGATCTTATCTGACAGTCACACACACACACACAAACAGACACACACACACACACACACACACACACACACACACACACACACACACACACACACTCGTTGAGTTCGTACCTTCTGGGGACCTGAGAAAAAATGCCTACCTATTTAGGACCAGCCTTTCTAGATATATAAAGAAGTGTATTTACAACATGAATAATATATACATACTATGCACATATAAAACAAGCTAATTGTGAAAAATAATTTGGAATTGCACAAGCAAAACGTAGAATTTTGACAGTTTTATAATAAAAGTCGTCCTTTTACTCAGCGCAAGTCAATTTTTACAAGAAAAACTGAACATTTATGCAACAGTATAAAAAAAGTTGGAATTTCCCTCAATAACAGTCACAGTTTTACAAGAAAAGCTTAACATTTAGGCAATTTTATGAAAAGAGTCATCATTTGACTCGAAAAAAGTAAAAATTTCATAAGAAAACTTAAAGATTTTGGCAATATTATAATAATAATCGGAATTTTACTTGGCAAAATGATGTCAAAAGTTATCATTTTGCTCAAAAAAATGTCACTATTTTACAAGAACAACAAATTTTGCATTAAAAAGTAATAATTTTACATTAAAAAAGTAATAATTTTTTGAGAAAATGTTGCAATATTACAGAAACAGAAAGAATATGAGAAATTGTTGCCAATTTTATAAAAAAAAAGTCGACACATTGTGAGAAATAGACTGCTTTTAGTTACATTTTTATTAGGTTTTTTTCGTTTGTTTCTAATTGGTTTTTAATCTATAGGTTACAGCACCCCCCATGACCTCATAAGGGACAAGCGGTAGAAAATGGATGGATGGATGCATTATTTACTTCAAGTTATTACGGTATGTCTCTATATACATGTTTTATTTTATTTTTTTTAATCAATTTTGGCCAGAGGGGGCGCATTTTAATTTCTTACACACACTTGTTATTTCATATATTGGCCAGAGAAGAACACCAAAAAAATCTGCAATATTGTGATAAAAGTCAGAATTTTATATGACAAATGTCACCATTATGCATTAAAAAGTAATAATTTTATGAGAAAATATTGCAATATTACAGAAACAGAAATATGAGAACTTGTTCCCAATTTTATAAGAAAAGTCAACACATTGTGAGAAAAAGACTGCTTTTTTTATTTTTTGTTTGTAATTGGTTTTTAATCTTCATTGTTTACATCAACTTATTACAGTATGTCTCTATATACATATTTATTTATTTAAAAAAATAATAATTTTGGCCAGAGGGGGCACATTTTAAATTTCTTACACAGTCTTGTTATTTCATATGTTGGCCAGAGAAGAACAACAAAAAAATTGGCAATATCGTGATAAAAGTCATAATTTTATATGACAAATGCCACCATTTTGCATTAAAAAGTAATAATTTTACGAGAAAATATTGCAATATTACAAAAACAGAAAAAACATGAGAAATTGTTCGCAATTTTATGGAAAAAAGTCAACACATTGTGCGAAAAAGGCAAATTTTTAAAAATGTTTTTTTTGTAATTGGTGTTTAATATTCATTATTTACATCAAGTTATTTCAGTATATCTCTATATACATATTTATTTTATTTTATTTAATTAATTTCGGCCAAAGCGGGCGCACTTAAATTTCTTACACACACTTGTTATTTCATATGTTGGCCAGAGAAGAACAACAAGAGAAATCGGCAATATTGTGATAAAAGTCAGAATTTTATATGACAAATGTCACCATTTTGCATTAAAAAGTAATAATTTTACGAGAAAATATTGCAATATTACAGAAACAGAAATATGAGAACTTGTTCCCAATTTTATAAGAAAAGTCAACACATTGTGAGAAAGACTGCTTTTTTTATTTTTTGTTTGTAATTGGTTTTTAATCTTCATTGTTTACATCAACTTGTTACAGTATGTCTCTATATACATATTTATTTATTTAAAAAATAATAATTTTGGCCAGAGGGGGCACATTTTAATTTCTTACACAGGCTTGTTATTTCATATGTTGGCCAGAGAAGAACAACAAAAAAATTGGCAATATCGTGATAAAAGTCATAATTTTATATGACAAATGCCACCATTTTGCATTAAAAAGTAATATTTTTACGAGAAAATATTGCAATATTACAAAAACAGAAAAAACATGAGAAATTGTTCGCAATTTTATGGAAAAAAGTCAACACATTGTGCGAAAAAGGCAAATTTTTAAAAATGTTTTTTTCGTAATTGGTGTTTAATATTCATTATTTACATCAAGTTATTTCAGTATATCTCTATATACATATTTATTTTATTTTATTTAATTAATTTCGGCCAAAGCGGGCGCACTTAAATTTCTTACACACACTTGTTATTTCATATGTTGGCCAGAGAAGAACAACAAGAGAAATCGGCAATATTGTGATAAAAGTCAGAATTTTATATGACATATGTCACCATTTTGCATTAAAAAGTAATAATTTTACGAGAAAATATTGCGATATTACAGAAACAGAAAAAAAAACTGAAATTGTTCCTGATTATATAAAAAAAAAAGTCAACAAATTGTGAGAAAAAAGCTGATTTTTAAAAATTTTTTTGTTTGTAATTGGTTTTTAATATTCATTATTTACATCAAGTTATTATAGTATGTCTCTATATACATATTTATTTTTTATTAATTTTGGCCAAAGGGGGAGCATTTCAATTTCTTACACACACTTGTTATTTCATATGTTGACCAGCGGGGGAGCACTTTTTAAAGCGACACACAGTCAATTTTAATAATCTGTCCTTTTTGGGACCACCCTCATTTTGATAGATTTCACCACCAGAGGGTGCAAATTTAGATATTCTACATTTTTTAGTTTTTTTGTAACATGCTTAAGGCCGATGACGAAGGAGTCCGGGACCACAGATGGCCCCTGTGCCGCACTTTGGGTTAACCCAGCTGTAGAAGCTAACTGTTAATGTCCACTATAGTCTTAGTAGCGTAGTAGTGTACGTCTTCATCCTATGCTCACATAGGGCTTGTTTTACGTCCGCACAGGAAGTGGTCAAATCAGCCGTTCACCAGGCGGGGATGAATAGGGAAGTCCTTCTTTATTTAGCTTGTTTTATCACATATTGCTGTCTTTGCACCTGTCAATCTTTACTTTTGTACGCACATTATATCAAAATCACAAATCCTGACTTTGGAGCAATGTTCACGGACTTCAGCATTAGGGTCTCTGTTAGATGCAATGTTATTGGGAGCAGGATTTATGTCATCACTTGTTCACACCTCCTCATGTGGAAGATACTTTTCCTTCTTCACATCTCAAGAAGGGTAGACACACACACACACACACACACACACACACACACACACACACACACACACACACACACAGCATCAAACAAGATCAGACGGACAAAAAGCGAGCTTTTTTTCCGTCCGTTTTTTTTTTTGTAATGAATTTGAACAAAGATTGACATTTCGATGTGAGAGTCTCACACGCTTTGACAGATAACATCGTCATCTCCAAAACGTGTCCCCAGAAAGTACGATCAATTCAGCCCATTTAAGAAAAGTCCATACATTAAAGTAAGTTATGTTTTTGTCATTAAAAAAAAGGCACATTGTGTTCGGTTTTAAGTTGAATGTTTATTTTAGGGATGTGAGATAAAATGTATTGAAGCTCGCCGCGGTAAAAATTCTGATGGTGAGGAGAGGTGCCCGATATAATCGACTTTTAGATGCATCGCAATTATTAAATAGAGGTCCGAGAGCCAGTTCCAGCTCGTGGTGCCCAAGACCAGACTTAAGACCAGGGGAGACAGGCCCTAAGCTCTGGAACACTCTGCCCCTCCATTTTCAAACTGCTTCCACAGTGGACTCTTTTAAGTCTCGTCTTAAGACCCACTTTTTATTCTTTGGCTTTTAACACTACGTGAGTTGTGTGGTCCTCGGTTCTCTGTTGTCCTCTGTGTTTTTTATACACTTTGTTTTCTATTTTACTGTTTTCATTAATTTTACCCTTTAAAATAGTTTTTAATCATATTTTTTTTAATATTGTTTTTATTGGTTTTATATGTGTTTATTTTTTGTTTTTATTCAGTCATTGGTGGAGCATAATATATATATATATATATATATATATATATATATATATATATATATACTTTTTTTATTTTATTTTATTTATTTTTTATGTTTTTTATTTTTTTTTACAATTGTTTTTAACATGGCTGTGCAGCACTTTGGAAACGTTATTGTTGTTTAAATGTGCTATATAAATAAAGTGGATTGGATTGGATTGGTAAACATCAATAATCGAATTATTCATCGTAAATTAAATAAAGTGAGCCACCTTAATGAGAGATCCTACCAGCTCCTTTATTTTAGTACTTTTATGTTCCAGTTTTCCACACATTTTCATTTAATACATGTTGAAATCAAAATAACTGTTATGTTTCCCATATATAAGTCCTATATATCTGTGACTTATAGATGGAAAAATATTTTTTTAGTTCTAAAATTTAATTTACATAGCCTAGAAAAATACGGTCATTAAACCATGTATAAAATACCCTTTTTTTTAGCCTGGAAAATATGGTAATTAAAGGACGTATACAATAAAATAAATGTTCATAGGTATTAAAAAAGAATCTGTTGGGACCATGACTTCTGTTTTGTTAGATCATCCGTTTTACTGCCCTGTTACAGACACCATTTGGAAAGAATTAAGGTATGTAAATAACCATTTACGAAATCTTCTGTCAACAGGGACGAAGAAGCATACCAAGTATCACACACCTGGCACAAAGTCCCGCACACCCGACCCCGGCCGCTTGGTAGACATTCAGGCGACAGGGGGTACCTTACCAGGGGACACCGCCATACCACCACGTCACAGATGAAGGCTGCGGAAGCAAGGTAGCCGAAACTTGTCAGGTACAAAACTTTACCTTACTAGCCTGTATAACTCAAGCATTTATTAATACACATCAGTAGGCTAAATGAACCTCTTCAACAAGATATTTCTGTATGAATGACCAAATTCACCAAAACGTCACCGTGGTCATTGAGTCTGTTTAGCAGCTAGCGGGTCCATGACCATGACTTCTGTTTTGCTAGATCAGCCGTTTTACTACCTTGTGGAAAAAAATCAGAGTATGTAAATATACATATTTACTAAATATTTCTGCATTTATGACTAATTTCACGATGTATATATCTGCGACTTATAGTCCAGTGCGGCTTGTATATGGAAAACTTTTTGTTTAGTTCTAAAATTTAGTGGGTGGTAAAGCCTGGAAAATATGGTGATTAAAACATGCATAAAACAAAAAATGTTCATGGTATTAAAACACAATCTGATAGTTTGGTCCATGACCATGACTTCTGTTTTGTTTGATCGGCCGTTTTACTACCTCGTAGAAACAATTAAGGTATTTGAATAAACAATTACAAAATGACTAATTTCACAATGTGTATATATATGGGACTTATATTCCAGTGCAGCTTATATATGGAAAAACCTTTTTTTTTTCCATAAAATTTAGTGGGTGGTATAGCCCGGAAAAAAATGGTAATTAAAGAATGTATAAAATACCCTTTTTTCATGGGTATTAAAACAAAATTAGATTTTTTATTCTACATATAATGTATATATCTGCAACTTATAGTCCAGTGCCACTTATATATGAAAAAAAAGTGTTTTTTTTTCTTCCTAAAATTTAGTGGGTGGTATAGCCTGGAAAATATGGTAATTAAAGGACGTATAAAATACCCTTTTTTCATGGGTATTAAAAAAAAAAAGATTTTGTATTTTAAATGTAATGTATATATCTGTGACTTATAGTCCAGTGCGATTTATATATGGAAAACCATTTTTTTTTGTCCTACAATTTAGTTGGTGGTATAGCCTGGAAAACACGGTAACTAAAGGACGTATAAAATGCCCTTTTTATCATGGGTATTAAAAAAAAAAAAGATTTTATATATTAAATATAATGTATATATCTGCGACTTATAGTCCAGTGCGGCTTATATATGAACAACTTTTTTTCTTTAGTTCTAAAATGTAGTGGGTGGTATAGCCTGGAAAATATGGTAACTAAAGGACGTATAAAATACCCTTTTTTTCATGGGTATTAAAATTTTTTTTTATTTTATATTGTAAATATAATGTATATATCCGCGACTTATAGTCCAGTGCGACTTATATATGGAAACACTTTTTTTTATTAGTTCTAAACTTTAGTGGGTGGTATAGCCTGGAAAATATGGTAATTAAAGGACGTAAAAATGCCCTTTTTATTATGGGTATTAAAAGAAAAAAAGATTTTATATTTTAATTATAATGTATATATCTGTGACTTATAGTCGAGTACGACTTATACATGGAAAAACTTTTTTTTTTTGGTTCTAAAATATAGTGGGTGGTATAGTACCCATTTTTCATGGGTATTAAAACAAAATTATATTTTATATTCTACATATAATGTATATATCTGCGACTTATAGTCCAGTGCCACTTATAGATGGAAAAAAAACGTTTTTTTTTTTTTGTCCTAACATTTATTGGGTGGTATAGCCTGTAAAATACGGTAACTAAAGCACGTATAAGATGCCCTTTTTTTCATGGGTATTAAAACAAAATTGGATTTTATATTCTCCATATAATGTATATATCTGCAACTTATAGTCCAGTGCAACTTATATATGGAAAAACTTTTTTTTGTTTGTTTTTTGGGTTCTAAAATTTAGTGGGTGGTATAGCCAAGAAAACACGGTAATTAAAGAATGTATATAATACCCATTTTTCATGGGTATTAAAATATTTTTTTATTTTATATTCTAAATATAATGTGTGTATATATATATATATGCGACTTATAGTTCAGTGCGACTTATATAACGAAAATTTTTTATTTATTTTTTTTACTTCTAAAAATTTAGTGGGTGGTATAGCCTGGAAAACACGGTAATTAAAGGACGTATAAAATACCCTTTTTTCATGGGTATTAAAACAAAATTTGATTTTACATTGTAAATAAACTATATATATCTGCAACCTATATATGAAAAAACTTTTTTTTATTATACATTTTGTGGGTGATGTAGTCTGGAAAACACGATAATTAAAGGACGTAGAAAATACCCTTTTTTCATGGGTATTAAAACAAAATTAGATTTTATATTCTACATATAATGTACAGTATATATCTGTGACTTATATATGAAAAAACTTTTTTTTTTTAGTTAAATATTAAGTGGGTGGTATAGCCTGGAAAATATGGTAACTAATGGATGTATGAAAAACCCTTTTTTTCATGGGTATTAAAAGAAAAAAAATATTTTATATTTTAAATATAATGTATACATCTGTGACTTATAGTCCAGTGCGACTTATACATGGAAAAACATTTTTTTTTGTCCTAACATTTATTGCGTGGTATAGCCTGTAAAATATGGTAACTAAAGGACGTATAAGATGCCCTTTTTTCATGGGTATTAAAACAAATTTAGATTTTATATTCTCCATATAATGTATATATCTGCGACTTATAGTCCAGTGCGGCTTATATATGGAACAACTTTTTTTTTTTTTTTCTAAAATTTAGTGGGTGGTATAGCCTGGAAAATATGGTAATTAAAGGATGTATAAAATACCCTTTTTTCATGGGTATTAAAAAAAATTAGATTTTATATTGTAAATATAATGTATATATCTGCTACTTATAGTCTAGTGCGACTTATATATGGAAAACCTTTCTTTTTTTTTGTCCTAAAATTTAGTGGGTGGTATAGCCTGGAAAACTCGGTAACTAAAGGACTTATAAAATGCCCTTTTTTATCATGGGTATTAAAAAAACCAAAAGATTTTATATTCTAAATATAATATATATATCTGCGACTTATAGTCCAGTGCGGCTTATATATGGAACAACTTTTTTTTTTAGTTCTAAAATTTAGTGGGTGGTATAGCCTGGAAAATATGGTAATTAAAGGACGTATAAAATGCCCTTTTTATCGTGGGTATTAAAAAAAAAAAAGTATATTCTAAATATAATGTATACTTCTGCGACTTATAGTCCAGTGCGACTTATATATGAACAACTTTTTTTCTTTAGTTCTAAAATTTAGTGGGTGGTATAGCCTGGAAAATATGGTAATTAAAGGACGTATAAAATGCCATTTTTATTATGGGTATTAAAACAAAATTAGATTTTATATTCTAAAAATAATGTATATATCTGTGACTTATAGTCCAGTGCGGCTTATATATGGCAAAACTTTTTTTTTTTAGTTCTAAAATTTAGTGGGTTATAGCCTGCGAGTAATCATGGGTATTAAATAAAGTTTGATTTTATATTTTAAATATAATGTAGGTTGATTGGCAACTCTAAATTGGCCCTAGTGTGTGAATGTGAGTGTGAAAGTTGTCTGTCTTTCTGTGTTGGCCCTGCGATGTGGTGGCGACTTGTCAAGGGTATACCCCGCCTTCCGCCCGATTGTAGCTGAGATAGGCGCCAGTGCCCCCCGCGACCCCGATAGGGAATAAGCGGTAGAAAATTGATGGATGGATGGATGGATATATATATAAGCGACGTATATATGGAAAAACTTTTCTTTTTAGTTAAAAAATATAGTCGGTGGTATAGCTTGTAAAACACGGTATTTAAAGGACGTAAAAAAAAGATTTTATATTCTAAATATAATGTATATATCTGCAACTCATAGTCCAGTGCGACTAACATACGGAAAACTTCTTTTTTTTTTTTTAGTTCTAAAATTTTGTGGGTGCTATAGCCTGGAAAATACAGTAATTAAAGGTTGTATAAAATACCCTTTTTTAATGGGTTTAAAAAAAATAGATTTTATATTGTAAATATAATGTATACATCTGCGACTTATATATAAAAAAAACTTTTTTTTTAACTTCTAAAATATAGTGGGTGGTATAGCCTGGAAAACACGGTAATTAAAGGACGTATAAAATACCCTTTTTTTCATGGGTATTAAAAAATAAATACGATTTTTCTTCTTTACATCATCATAGGACGTTTTACTCGTATCGCTTTTTTTAAGCCCGAAACGGCGTGTGGGCAGTCGGGTGTGTCTTTACTCCGCTCTTCCCTCGCCTTGTGCCGCAGGACCACGGACGCAGAGACACATACTGTACAGGCATGTGCACACACACACACACACACACACACACACACACACACACACACACACACCAAAGTAAAGGACTGGCTGCCTTTTGAGTAACTTTACAAAAAGGGTCTCCCGGTGTTTTTAGACGGGCGAGAGAGGAGGAAAACGCGGCGTGGCGGCGAGGAGGTGAGGGGGGGGGCGTCCTCGCCGTCTCTATCTCAGCCCCTCAGCCCTCGGCGCCGCACCAAACGAGGCGAGCGCCGTGATGAAATGTGAGATAAAGAGAGGGAAGGGGAAGCAGGGGGGGGGAGAGAGGAAAGATGGAGTGTGAGAGCGCGGCCGCCCTCAGCGTGTGTGCCCATTCAAAGCCGGCGAGCGTCGTCTTCACACGCGTCCTTGAACACAACACCGTGTGCATCCCTGCTGCCATTTGACAAGCAGCGGGCTCTTGTTAGAGCGCTGTCAAATTAGAGGTGTGTGTGTGTGTGTGTGTGTGTGTGGGTTTTATAGGCAGAGCACTGTCAAATTAAAAGTAGCAAACAAAATGTGTGTGTCGCACAAACACAACTAGTCCTTTGTTTGCCCCAAAAAAAAATGTCTGCGGCAGAGGTGTCGCTACGTACACGTGTAAAGGATATCATGTCATGGCTGTCTTGAGTTTCCCAATCATTTCTACAATTTTTTTTTGGGGTGATTGGAGCAGGTTATTATGGATCTACCTGAAAATGTGAGCTGGGTCAAAAGTATACGTACAGCTTACATGTCCCTTGGCAAGTTGACCTGCAATAAGGCGCTTTTGGTAGCCATCCACACGCTTCTGCTTTACATTTTCAGCTAAATGTGTTGGTTTTTTGGGCTACACGGTGGCAGAGGGGTTAGTGCGTCTGCCTCACAATACGAAGTTCCTGCAGTCCTGGGTTCAAATCCAGGCTCGGGATCTTTCTGTGTGGAGTTTGCATGTTCCCCCCGTGACTGCGTGGGTTCCCTCCGGGTACTCCGGCTTCCTCCCACTTCCAAAGACATGCACCTGGGGATAGGCCCCTCCCACCTCCAAAGACATGCACCTGGGGATAGGCCCCTCCCACCTCCAAAGACAAGCACCTGGGGATAGGCCCCTCCCACCTCCAAAGACAAGCACCTTGGGATAGGCCCCTCCCACCTCCAAAGACAAGCACCTTGGGATAGGCCCCTCCCACCTCCAAAGACAAGCATCTGGGGATAGGCCCCTCCCGCCTCCAAAGACAAGCACCTGGGGATAGGCCCCTCCCACCTCCAAAGACAAGCACCTTGGGATAGGCCCCTCCCACCTCCAAAGACAAGCATCTGGGGATAGGCCCCTCCCACCTCCAAAGACAAGCACCTTGGGATAGGCCCCTCCCACCTCCAAAGACATGCACCTGGGGATAGGCCCCTCCCACCTCCAAAGACAAGCACCTTGGGATAGGCCCCTCCCACCTCCAAAGACATGCACCTGGGGATAGGCCCCTCCCACTTCCAAAGACATGCACCTGGGCATAGGCCCTCCCACCTCCAAAGACAAGCATCTGGGGATAGGCCCCTCTCACCTCCAAAGACATGCACCTGGGGATAGGTTGATTGGCAACACTAAATTGGCCCCAGTGTGTGAATGTTGTCTATCTGTGTTGGCCCTGCAATGAGGTGGCGACTTGTCCAGGGTGTATCCCGCCTTCCGCCCGATTGTAGCTGAGATAGGCGCCAGCGCCCCCCGCCACCCCCAAAGGGAATAAGCGGTAGAAGATGGATGGATGGGTGTTTGTTTTGTTCTGACATGTACTTGTTTCTTCAGCATTGTCCACACCTTTAAGTCAGGACTTTGGAAAGGCCATTCTAAAACCTTCATTCTAGCCCTGATTTAGCCATTCTTTTACCACTTTTGGAGTCATTGTCCCAACTGCGCCCAAGACCCAACTTCCGGGCTGATGATTTTAGCTTGTCCCGAAGAATTTGGGGTTAATCCTCCTTTTTCACTGTCCCATTTACTCTCTAAAGCAGCAGTTCCATTGGCAGCAAAACAGGCCCAGAGCAGAATACTACCACTACCATGCTTGACGGTAGGAATGGTGTTCCTGGGATTAAAGGCCTCACCTTTTCTCCTCCAAACATATTGCCGGTATTGTGGCCAAACAGCTCACTTTTTCACAAAACACACACATATTTCGTACCTTCTGGGGACCTGATCAGAAGGTCTGATCTGAAACAAAAAGTGAGCTGTTGGGCTACAATACCCAGTTATATGTTTGGAGGAGAAAAGGTGAGGCATTTAATCCCAGGAACAACAGGGAAATGCTTGGATTAATTGAGATTTTGTGTAGAAAGGATTATAAAACAGCAGGTTTTCAGTAGATCCAAAAAAATGGCCATTCTTAAAGGGAGTCAAGGGGACAAAAAGGGTCATTAGGAACTCCGATGTATACTCAATAACTCCTGGTTCTCATTTGTAACCATTAATTGATTTAAAAGAGAAAATGTGTTTTTTTTTTGTTGGTTTTTCTTCTTTTTTTTAAAGTTTCCCTTAATGTACGATATAAATGTATCTCAGCTGTTTTGGCTATTTTATGAAGGAATGTAGTTACTCATAGAACTGGCCTTATTTAAAAAAAAGTAGGGATGTTGAATCAAAAATTGTTTTAAATCGAATCGTTACCCCCAAGAATTAAATCGTTTGGAGCCCAAAGATTCACAGCCCTTTAAAATAACCTCACAAAGAACGGACAATGTAGATTTTGAGATGGATCCTGTTCCAACTCCAGTGGCCATATTCTGACCCCGTTATTTTTTTTAAATGAACCTTCCTGTAACATGACATCATCTTCAAAGGTGCCGGGTCTCTCCACGAATTCGTAAAATCCCCATATTGAGTTAACGTTATTGGGGGGGAAAACACACCTCAAACAATTGTAACTTTTGCAGCGAATTTCTAAAGCCACATCTAATCCCGTCATTTTACGTTGCAACAGTCCCAAAATAGCCACAAAACCCCGAAGGGACTGAATGTTACTGTTCTACTATTGTCATTCCTCCGCCAAGGCTTTGTTTTCACCAGCGTACTTGTGTTCCATATATCTCGCCGTCATTAAGAAAATGTTATGATTAATGCAGTTCCTGGCCGACTAATATCTTTAGAAGTTTTTTATTTTTTTTATTTCTACCCCCCCTTTCTTATCTAGTTGCTGGGCGTAGCCGATTCATCTTAAAGAGTGATGAGGGGAGTTTGCTCTCTATGCAAAACGCATTAAAGCCAAATGAGGAGTCTATTACTCAAATCTGCCTGATAATCCGTTAGCTAAAGACCGCCGGCCGCTAACTAAGCTGATTAAGATGTGTCATTGCCGCCGCCGCAGAGATGACAATTCTACCCTCGTGTATTTCTACATATTCTTGTTGGTCAGTTAATCCCCCCCCCCCACACACACACACACACATTTCGTACCTTCTGGGGACCTGAGAAAAATGCCTACCTCTTTAGGACACACACATTTGTGTAGTTCGTACCTTCTGGGGACCTGAGAAAAATGCCTACCTCTTTAGGACACACACATTTGTGTAGTTCGTACCTTCTGGGGACCTGAGAAAAATGCCTCCCTCTTTAGGACCAGCCTTTCTAGATATATAAAGAAGTGTATTTACAACATTAATAATATATACATACCATACAAATATTAAAAAAAAGCTTGTTGTGAAAACTGAGTTGGAATTTCAGAAGAAAAAGGTCTCAATTTCAAAAGAATAACTGAGAATTTTGACAGTGTTATAATAAAAGTCGTCGTTTTACTCAACGCAAGTCAAAATTTCACAAGAAAAACTGAATATATGTGCAATGTTATGATAAAAGTTGGAATTTTACTCAATAACAGTGGCAGTTTTACAAGAAAAGCTTTACATTTTGGCAATTTTCGGAAAAGAGTCATAATTTTACTCGACAAAAGTCACAATTTTGTAAGAAAACTTTTAAATGTTGGCAATATTATAATAGTAATCAGATTTTTACTTGGCAAGATGATGACAAAAGTCATGATTTTACTCAAAAAACATCAGTATTTTACAAGAACAACAAAAACATTGGCAATTTTGTGATAAAAGTCCGAATTTTATATGACAAATGTCACCAGTTTGCATTAAAAAGTAATTTACATAAAAAAGTCAGAATTTTACAAGAAAATATTGCAATATTACAGAAACAGAAATATTGAGAAAATGTTCCCAATTTTATAAGAAAAAAGTCGACACATTGTGAGAAAAAGACATATTTTAGTTTTGTTTTTTTTCCAATTTTTGGTATTTTTTATTGTTTCTTTTAATCTTTATTATTCGCTTCAAGTTATTACAGTATGTCTCTTTATACATATTTATTTTTTAAATTAATTTTGGTCAAAGGGGGCACAATTTCAATTTCTTACATTCACTCGTTATTTCATATGTTGACCAAAAGGGGAGCCCTTCATATTTTTACACACACTTGTTATTTCATATGTTGACCAGAGGATAGCACTTCACATTTTTACACACATTTGTTATTTCATATGTTGACCAGAGGGGGGAGCACTTCACATTTTTACACACATTTGTTATTTCATATGTTGACCAGAGGGGGGAGCACTTCACATTTTCACACACACTTGTTATTTCATATGTTGACAGTCCATTTTTTCCCCCTCATATGGAAGATACTTTGAGGGCGGAAATACAAGAACACACACACACACACACACACACACACAGGTGTGTGTATTCATACAACACCTCCCTGCTAGTACACTTCATAGAATTAATTCTCTGCTCTCCACCCACTCTTTATTTGCTGTTTAGTGTGTGTGTGTGTGTGTGTGTGTGTGTGTGTGTGTGTGTGTGTGTGTGTGTGTGTGTGTGTGTGTGTGTGTGTGAGTGTAGAAAAGAGGGATGCACAGGGGACTCATGAAGAGGCGTGTTTGCAGCAACACGGCCTATTCATCATGGCTTGATTAACACACACACGCTCGTCCTTCCTCGCCTTCGCTCTGGCGGCGGTAATTAGAAATTATTTATTCCCGCCGGTTAATGGGCGGATGTTTGAGCCAGCACGCCGGATAAAAGATCTCACCGCGACATTCTCGGTTTTAAGCGGCAAACGATCGATGGTTTTTGCGTGGGCCCGTGCTAACCGCGTCCATGACGTTGCAACATCCGCCAGCTAATCTTGATATTGACATATTTTAGCGGCGGCTCTAATGTCATCATCTAAAACGCCGGCGACCGCGCCAGCTGGGGTCTCCGGCGTGGATGCCTGCAACAAAGGAAAGCTGGAGGTCGCCTCACTCAAGCTAATGGACCTCCGGCGCTCTCCGGTTTAATCCCGCTCCCACCTCAAGGATCCTCCGGATTGGAGAAAGCGGGAACTATCTTGATAGGAACTGCCTTTTTTTAGAAGGGTCCCTCTAATACAGGGATGTCCAGAGTGCGGCCCGCCACACGTTCTGGAAACGCTATTGCAAAAATAAAAAAGGGCATTCAAAATATTGGAATGAGGTGAAATCTAACGAGAAAAAGTTGCAATGTTGACACAAGGCTGCCTGTTTTTTTTCCCTTTTGTCTTTATTTTACTATGTAAAAAACATCTTTACCATGAATTGATTAACATGGGCCCTGACTTAAACAAGTTGAACAACTTATTAGGGTGTTACCATTTAGTGGTCAATTGTACTGTATGTGCAATCTACTAATTACAAGTTCCAATCAATCAATTATTTATTTTTTATTTTTTTGCCATTGCTGGAAACAAAAAATAATGACCAAAAAAATCCATGTTGTAGTGAATTATTTTCAAAGCTTCAATTAGTTCAAAAATTTCACATTAAAATGTTTAACGTGGTAAATATTGCACATATCGTGCAGTTGCCAGATAACAACAAAGTTTTCTTTGACAAAATAGGATAAAACAAACAAAATGATGGTTTAAATGTAAAATCGACAGATATATCTGACGTTGATTTTGTAACTTAAGTGTTGAAAGTTAAAAAAAAAACCTAATAAAAATGTATCACTTTCTGAGTGGGGCACCTTTTGGTTCCCAAATATATTTAGTGGTATTTTTTTTACTTTTTTCACTCTGATTACTCAAAAATAATAAATAATTCAAATCAATGGTGTCCTGAATTACTGATTTTTTTAGGGCTCTAACTACTAAATACTGCATATTTCAGTTTTACTATTAAAAAAACAGATGTTTTTGACAAAAAAGCCATACATTTTTTTTTTTTTTTTTAAAGTTGATATAAAGATTTACTGTAAGCGTTAAATAAAAAATAACAATAAAAATTGGGCATATTTTTAACATTTTAATAACTGATAAATGATAAATAAATAAATAAATGGGTTGTACTTGTATAGCGCTTTTCTACCTTCAAGGTACTCAAAGCGCTTTGACACTACTTCCACATTTACCCATTCACACACACATTCACACACTGATGGAGGGAGCTGCCATGCAAGGCGCCAACCAGCACCCATCAGGAGCAAGGGTGAAGTGTCTTGCTCAGGACACAACGGACGTGACGAGGTTGGTACTAGGTGGGAATTGAACCAGGGACGTTCGGGTTGCGCACGGCCTCTCTCCCCACTGCGCCACGCCGTCCGAAAATGACAAAATATCAAAATGGCCCCCGCATGCTTGAATTTTTCCAAGTGTGGCCCTCAGTGGAAAAAGTTTGGACACCCCTGCACTAATAGCACTCACCATCATTTCCAGGCTGTGGAGTGCACCCTTATTTAAGCCACACCCACTAAATTTGACAAGAAAAACATAATTTTTCCATATATAAGCCACACCTGACTATAAGTCGCACATATATATATATATCTACGTTGTGACATGAGTTATTTACACAGAAATATTTATTTTCATACCTTAGTTTCCAAACTGTGCCTTGTAACAAGGTAGTAAAACGGCGGATCAAACAAAACAGAAGTCCCGCCAGCTGCTCAAGCGAGCTCTCCAATCAGCTAAACAGACTCAATAACTCCACGGTAACGTTTTGGTGAGTTTACCAAATTTAGGAGCGGCCGTGCCGGCAATTTGAGTGTTCCAGGTTCGATCCCCGCTTCCGCCATCCTAGTCACCGCCGTTGTGTCCTCGGGCAAGACACTTTACCACCGGCTCCCATTGCCACCCACACTGGTTTAAATGTAAACTAGATATTGGATTTCACTATATAAAAGCGCTTTGAGTCACTAGAGAAAAGCGCTATATAAATATAATTCACTTCACGAATAAAATATTTTTTCCATATATAAGCCGCATCGGACTATAAGCCGCCGATATATACGTTGTGAAATGAGTTATTTACATGGAAATATTTTATTTTCATACATTGGTTTCCAAAAAGTGCCTTGTAACAAGGCAGTAAAACGGCGGATCAAACAAAACAGAAGTCATGGTCATGGACCCGCTAGCTGTGCAAGCATCAGCTAAACAGACTCAATAACTCTACAGTGACGTTTTGGTGACTTGACAAACATTTACAAGTAAAATATGTTTCCATATTTAAGCCGCACCGGACTATAAGCCGCAGATATACCTTTATACTTTGTGAAATGAGTTATTTACACAGAAATATTTTATTTTCACACATTATTTTGGTCAAAACTGTGTCTGTAACAAGGCAGTAAAATGACTGATCAAACAAAACAGAATCCACGATGACGTGATTTTCAAACCAACAAAACTAATCTTGAGCTAAGGGTCTTTGCTAATTACCTCATTTTGATTGTTGTGGTCAAACACTTGATTTTGTGGCAATTTTTCAGATTTTTATTATTATTTTATAATTATTATATTTTTTTTAATGGACAATATTAGTTTATTTAGAAGAGCCGTTCTTAACCTCTTTTAAATATATTAATATAAATATTATTTAATATTAATATAATTTCATAATATTTAATATGTTATACATAAAAGTACAAAATAAATAAATATGTAAAATGCAAGTAAAAGTTAAAACACATTTTTTTATAAAAGTAAATATTTAAAAAATATAAAAGTAAAAAATGAAATAACTAAAATACTAATAAAAGTTAAAAAAATAAATAAAATAAAAGTAAATGAAACAAATATTTAAAAAATATTCCCCTCAAAAAATAAATACATATACATAAATCAAAATTAATTTGATAGGGAAAAGATAATGCAGGTAGTAAGAAAAAGACATGTTTTTTCCCTCCTCCAAACCCCCCCCCAAAATGTTTTAAATTTAAACAAAAGTAAATATAAAAAACATTTAATAAAAAATAACCCGCCCCTCCAAAAAATAAATAAAAATACTAAATAAATAAATATGTCAAATACAAATAAAAGTTAAAAAACAACATTGTTTAATAAAAGTAAATAAGAAAATGAATTAAAAAAATTAAAGTAAAAAATTAAATAATTAAAATACTAATAAAAGTAATAAAAATACAAATAATTGAATAAAAGTAATTAAAAAAAATATTTTTTTAAATTCCCCTCAAAAAGTAAATAAATAAATAAAATACAAATAAAAGTAATAAAGCGCAATTAAAATAAATACATGTTTTTTATTAAAAAAATATAACCCTCGCTGACAAAAAAAAATAAAAGTAAAAAATAAATAAATATGTAAAATACAAATAAAAGTTAAAAAACAACATTATTTTTAATAAAAGTAAATAAGAAAATTAATTTAAAAAATAAAAGTAAAAAATAAAATAATAATTAAAATACTAATAAAAGTTATAAAAATACAAATAATTGAATAAAAGTAATTAAACCACATCTTTTTAAAAATTCCCCTCAAAAAGTAAATAAATAAATAAAATACAAATAAAAGTAATAAAACACAATTAAAATAAATACATGTTTTTTATTAAAAAATATAACCCTCACTGCCCAAAAAAAATTAAATAAAAGTAAAAATAAAATACACACAAGTGAAAAAAAATGATAACCCTTTCCCTCCCCTCACGGTCCTACATTTCAGTCACAGTCACAGTGGGGGGTGGAGGGCAATGCACTGCCGTCCACTTCACCACCAGCAGATAGAACATCAAACCAACTCATTTACAAACAAATAACAATCAGAAAACTACAGATAAGTGTCCCTGAATAAAAACAAAACACAGAGAATTGAGCTAAGAGGAAAAGTTCTTTGTCAACATTTGTCCTACAGTGTCTTTAATGTAGCCATGTTACTAATCAACTTCTATTCTATAAAGATCTACTCTATACACACACACACACACACACACACACACACACACACACACACGTAGTTCGTACCTTCTGGAGACCTGAGAAAAATGCCTACCTCTTTAGGACCAGCCTTTCTAGACACACACACACGCACACACACACACGTAGTTCGTACCTTCTGGAGACCTGAGAAAAATGCCTACCTCTTTAGGACCAGCCTTTCTAGACACACACACACACACACACACACACACACACACACACACACACACACACACACACATACACACACACGTAGTTCGTACCTTCTGGAGACCTGAGAAAAAGGCCTACCTCTTTAGGACCAGCCTTTCTAGACACACACACACACACACACACACACACACACACACACACACAAACACACACGTAGTTCGTACCTTCTGGAGACCTGAGAAAAAGGCCTACCTCTTTAGGACCAGCCTTTCTAGACACACACACACACACACACACACACACACACACACACACACACACACACACACACACACACACACACACACACACACAGAGACTAGAAGGTAATGTAGAAATGGCCATTATCTGGGCGGTGGCCAGTAACAGAAGCTCCCCCACCAAGATCACCTCAGCTGACAAAAGTTAATTTGCACTAATGATGTTTTACTCCTCTCATTACCTTAAATCACCCCCCCCCCCTCCCCTCCCTCTGCACCCCTCCCCCTTGCCGTGCAGCATATAGAAAGGTAGAAAGGAAAGAAAGTTGCAGGCAGGAAGCCGTCAGCAGTTTGTAATTGTTATTGTTTGGAATAAAAAGGGAGGTCCTCCCTGAATATTTCATGACTAAACTACTTAAGATCATATTTGATGGAAGCTGCGCTCCAGTTTTTACTGTACAAGCTGCCGCACTCTCCTATTTATGTCCCGGGCCTAAGTGGTGGACTTTGTAACCGTACCAGAGTCCACGTCTCGCACCTTTAATCATCTCATCAGCTCTTTATCATGCCAACTGGAGGATTATGGCCGAGCTAATGGCTATTTTATTATGCTGCAAAGGGGGAATGGGCCAACACTGCCCACAGATAGGTGTGCCAGGCTGCTGGCATCCTGCTCAAAAAAGGTGCATCCAAGTATTGAGCAAAGGCTGTGAATACATATGTGCATTTTTAGTTTTAGTAAATTAGCAAAAAAAAGAAAAGAAAAAAAAACCTTTTTACCTTGCCATTATAGGGTATTGTGTGTAGAATTTTGGGGACAAACATGAATTTATTCCTTTTTGAAATATTGAGCAAAGGCTGTGGATACTTTTGTACATTTTTATTTTTAGTAAATTTTCCACAAAAAAAACTTTTTTACCTTGCCATTATAGGGTATTGTGTGTAGAATTTTGAGGACAAACATGAATGTATTCCATTTTGAAATATTGAGCAAAGGCTGTGAATACTTTTGTACATTTTTATTTTTTGTAAATTTTCCACAAAAAAAAAACGTTGTTACCTTGCCATTATAGGGTATTGTGTGTAGAATTTTGAGGACAAACATGAATGTATTCCATTTTGAAATATTGAGCAAAGGCTGTGAATACTTTTGTACATTTTTATTTTTTGTAAATTTTCCACAAAAAAAAAACGTTGTTACCTTGCCATTATAGGGTATTGTGTGTAGAATTTTGAGGACAAACATGAATGTATTCCATTTTGAGATACTAAACAAAGTCTGTCAGTATGTATGTACATTTTTATTCTATGTAAATTAGCACAAAAAAAACCCCAAACTTTTTACCTTGCCATTATAAGGTATTGTGTGTAGAATTTTGAGGACTAACATGAATATATTCAGTTTTGAAATATTGAGCAAAGGCTGTGAATACTTTTGTACATTTTTATTTTTAATAAATTAGCAAAAATTAAAAAAAAAATACATTTTTACCTTGCCATTATGGGGTATTGTGTGTAGAATTTTGAGGACTAACATGGATTTATTCCATTTTGAAATATTGCGCAATAATTGTGGATACTTATGTACATTTTTATCCATCCATCCATCCATTTTCTGCCGCTTATTCCCGTTCGGGGTCGCGGGGGGCGCTGGCGCCTATCTCAGCTACAATCGGGCGGAAGGCGGGGTACACCCTGGACAAGTCGCCACCTTATCGCAGGGCCAACACAGAAAGACAGACAACATTCACACTCACATTCACACACTAGGGCCAATTTAGTGTTGCCAATCAACCTATCCCCAGGTGCATGTCTTTGGAGGTGGGAGGAAGCCGGAGTACCCGGAGGGAACCCACGCATTCACGGGGAGAACATGCAAACTCCACACAGAAAGATCCCGAGCCTGGATTTGAACCCAGGACTGCAGGACCTTCGTATCGTGAGGCAGACGCACTAACCCCTCTGCCACCGTGAAGCCCTGTACATTTTTATTTTGTAGTAAATTTGCAAAAATAAATATAAAATACCCTACAATGGTAAGATGAAAAGGTATTTTTCAAAATGTTTGCTGATTTACTAAAAATAAAAATGTACATAAGTATTCACAGCCTTTGCTCAATATTTCAAAATGGAATACATTCATGTTTGTCCTCAAAATTCTACACACAATACCCCATAATGGCAAGGTAAAAAGTTTATTTTTTATTTTTGCTAATTTACAAAAAATAAAAATGTACATAAGTATTCACAGCCTTCGCTCGATATTTCAAAATGGAATGCATTCATATTTGTCCTCAAAATTCTACACACAATGCCCTATAGTGGCAAGGTAAAAAGGTATTGTGTGTAGAATTTTGAGGACAAACATGAATGCATTCCATTTTGAAATATTGAGCAAAGGCTGTGAATACTTTTGTACATTTTTATTTTGTAGTAAATTTGCAAAAATAAATATAAAATACCCTACAATGGTAAGGTGAAAAGGTATTTTTCAAAATGTTCGCTAATTTACTAAAAATAAAAATGTACATAAGTATTCACAGCCTTTGCTCAATATTTCAAAATGGAATACATTCATGTTTGTCCTCAAAATTCTACACACAATACCCCATAATGGCAAAGTAAAAAGGTATTGTGTGTAGAATTTTGAGGACAAACATGAATGCATTCCATTACGAAATATTGAGCAAAGGCTTTTAGTAAATTAGCACACAACATTTTTTTTTACCTTGCCATTATCGGGTATTATGTGTAGAATTTTGTGGACAAACATGAATTTATTCCATCTTGAAATATTTATCAAGTGTTGTGATTACTTATGTGCATTTTTATTTTTAGTAAATTAGAAAAAAAAAGAAAAGAAAACCTTTTTACCTTGCCATTATAGGGTATTGTGTGTAGAATTTTGAGGACAAACATGAATTTATTCCATTTTGAAACATGGCTGTAAGGTAATGTAATGTATGCTACTTTTTGTCAACATTATTTGTACTTTTTTCCCTACACTTTGAACTTTGCGGCTTGTGAGACGGTGCAGCTAATTTGTGGGTTTTTCTTCACTGACAGCATAATACAAATAAAACAAAACAAGTCCATATTTTGGGCGAATCTGCTCCTTCATGTCCTTCTATGTCGTGCCTCTAAACCGGAAGTATAAGTGCCGTTCAGTCTTCTAGCCTTCCACAGCGTTTTTGCTCGTATCTTTTATTCATCATCCCGAGTATCGTTTACAAGTTTTACAACATACCTAAAACTATTCTTACTTACTTACTGAACTATCTAAACCCACATAAGAAAGACATTTTGTGGATATTGATGATCATTTTTGGTTGTTTTTTAAAGGACCCAGTATAAAAAAAACCCAAAAGCAGTTAAGTGGTCACGTTGTGGAAAAATGGTAAATAAAAACAAAATACAATGATTTGCAAATCTTCTCAACTTATAATCAATTGAATTATTTTTTATTGCAAATATTAGCTCATTGGATGCCTGCAACATGTTGCAAAAAAAGCTGGCACAAGTGGCAAAAAAGAGTGAGAAAGTTGAGGAATGCTCATCAAACACTTATTTGGAACATCTCACAGGTGAACGGGCTAATTGGGAACAGGTGGGTGCCATGGTTGGCTATAAAAGCAGCTTCCATGAAATGCTCACTCATTCACAAACAAGGACGTCGACAAATGCCCGAGCAAATTGTATAAGAGCAAACATTTCTCAAGCAGCTACTGCAAGGAATTTTGGGATTTCACCATCTACGCTCCGTGTTAACATCAAAAGGTTCAGAGAATCCGGAGGAATAACTGCAAGTAATGTACGGCATCGAAAAGCGACGTCGGTGTGTAAAGGATATCGCCACACGGGCTCAGAAAACAACTGTCAGTAACTACAGTTGGTCGCGACATATGTAAGTGCAAGTTAAAACTCTTACTATGCCAAGCCACAGCCATTTATCAACAACACCCGGAAACGCCGCCGGGCACGAGCTCACCTAAGATGGACTGAGGCAAAGTGGGAAAAGTGTTCTCTGGTCAGACGAGTCCACATTTCAAATAGTTTTAGGCGCAAAGTGACGGTATGGGGGGTGTATTAGTGGCCAAGGCATGGGTAACTTACACACCTGTGAAGGCACCATTAATGCTGAAAGGTACATACAGGTTTTGGAGCAACGTTATCATGGACGCCCCTGCTTATTTCAGTAAGACGATGCCAAGCCACGTGTTACAATAGCGTGGCATCGTAGTAAAAGAGTGTGGGTACTAGACTGGCCTGCCTGTCTAGTACCCGTCTCCCGATAAAAATATGAAGGCTAAAATATCAGAAGGGAGACTGTAGAACAACTTAAGCCTTACATCAAGCAAGAACATGTTTTTAAAAGGAAAGGCCATGTGACACACTGGTAAAAATGCTGCTCGGACTACTTTTTTGAAATGTGTTGCTGCCAAATATCTTGCCTTTGCAGTCTATTCCATTAAATATAAGTTGAAAAGGATTTGTAAATCATTGTATTCTCTTTTTATTTACCATTTACACAACGTGACAACTTCACGGCTTTTGGGGGTTTGTAAATATTAGAAACTAATTTAGAGCCGGCTAATAGAATGCTGAACAATTTAGAAAAAAACGATAACAAAAATGCCAATTTGGCCCCAAATAGCCATTCATACACACAAAAACGCCATTCGTACAAAAGCAGGACCTTTCCCTGTCATTGTATTCTCTTTTTATTTACCATTTACACAACGTGACAACTTCACTGCTTTTGGGGGTTTGTAAATATTAGAAACTGATTTAGAGCCGGCCAATAGAATGTCAAACAATTTAGAAAAAAGATTTAAAAAAAAAAAAAGCCAATTTACCCCCAAATACCCATTTATACACACAAAAACGCCATTCGTACAAAAGCAGGACCTTTCCCTGTCATTGTATTCTCTTTGTATTTACCATTTACACAACGTGACAACTTCACTGCTTTTGGGGGTTTGTAATATTATAAACTAATTTAAAGCCGGCCAATAGAATGTCGAACAATTTAGAAAAAAGATAACAAAAATACAGATTTGGCCCCAAATATCCATAGATACACACAAAAACGCAGAGACGTACAAAATCAGGACCTTTTCCTGTCATTGTATTCTCTTTTTATTTACCATTTACACAACGTGACAACTTCACCGCTTTTGGGGGTTTGTAATATTAGAAACTAATTTAGAGCCGGCCAATAGAATGTTGAACAATTTAGAAAAAAATTATAACAAAAATACCAATTTGGCCCCAAATAGCCATTCATACACACAAAAACGCCATACGTACAAAGACAGGACCTTTCCCTGTCATTGTATTCTCTTTTTGTGTACCATTTACACAACGTGACAACTTCACTGCTTTTGGGGGTTTGTAATATTATAAACTAATTTAAAGCCGGCCAATAGAATGTCGAACAATTTAGAAAAAAGATTTTAAAAAAAGCCAATTTATTCCCAAAATACCCATTTAAACACACAAAAATGCCATTCGTACAAAGGCAGGACCTTTCGCTGTCATTGTATTCTCTTTTTATTTACCATTTACACAACGTGACAACTTCACCGCTTTTGGGGGTTTGTAAATATTATAAACTAATTTAGAGCCGGCCAATAAAATGTCGAACAATTTAGAAAAAAGATAACAAAAATACAGATTTGGCCCCAAATATCCATAGATACACACAAAAACGCAGAGACGTACAAAATCAGGACCTTTTCCTGTCATTGTATTCTCTTTTTATTTACCATTTACACAACGTGACAACTTCACTGCTTTTGGGGGTTTGTAATATTATAAACTAATTTAAAGCCGGCCAATAGAATGTCGAACAATTTTTAAAAAAAAGATAATAAAAAAAAAAGCCAATTTACCCCCAAATACCCATTTATACACACAAAAACGCCATTCATACAAAAGCAGGACCTTTCCCTGTCATTGTATTCTTTTTGTATTTACCATTTACACAACGTGACAACTTCACCGCTTTTGGGGGTTTTTGTCGAAACATGAAATTGTTCCTTGAACTTGGTCTTGACAAGCATCCATTTCCAGGACTTTGACTGATGTCGACGTTTACACGGCAGCGTGGTGCGACACGAGTGATCGTTCAGCGCACATTTCCAGTGTAGTGATGGATCGGAAGGTTACATGACGGGGGGTGGGGGGGGGCACACACACGGTGACAGGAACATTCTTCAGAAGGACAGCGGGCAAAGAGACGGCTCCTCAAAAATAGACCGTGTCCGGTATCCAAGCTGATGTTTTCCTGTCATCCTGTCCGTCTGCGTCTTCATCTTCATCACTTTCTCCCGCTTCTGCGCTCTTTCTGTCTGAATGGACTGCTGAAGTAATACTTGTTTGACAATGTAGTCTCAATGGAATAAACAGTGTCAATTCCGGGCTACAAGAGGCCACTTTTTTCCCACCCTTTGACCCCCGCGGCTAATTTTAGGGATTTTTCTTCACTGACAACCACAATATCCGGAGTGTGTGGATAGTTAAAAGGTTCCAATCAGATATAAAACGGCACAGAAATTGAAGAAATTTGGGAGTTGTGAAACTATTAAAATGTCTATTAATTTGAATTGAAATTTCCTGGAAATTTGGGAATTCTGCGACACCTACCCTTTACATCAGTATTTCTTAACCATACTATTGTTGGTTTATTAGGTATTATATTTTATTGTATGATCCTGTAACTACTTGGTATCGGATCGATACGTAAATGTGCGTTATCATCCAAAACTAATGTCAAGTACTCTATCAAAGAAGAGAAGAATAAGTGATTATTACATCCATCCATCCATCCATTTTTTACCGCTTATTCCATTTTGGGTTCGCGGGGGGCGCTGGCACCTATCTCAGCTACAATCGGGCGGAAGGCGGGGATTATTACATTTGAACAGAAGTGTAGATAGAACATGTTAAAACAGAAATCCGCGCGACACCTACCCTTTATATCAGTATTTCTTAACCATACTATTGTTGGTTTATTTACGTATTATATTTTATTGTATGATCCTGTAACTACTTGGTATCAGATTGATACCTAAATGTGTGGTATCATCCAAAACTAATGTCAAGTATCAAAGAAGAGAAGAATAAGTGATTATTACATCCATCCATTTTTTACCGCTTATTCCATTTTGGGTTCGCGGTGGCCGCTGGTGCCTTTCTCAGCTACAATCGGGCGGAAAGCGGGGATTATTACATTTGAACAGAAGTGTAGATAGAACATGTTATAACAGAAATCCGCGCGACACCTACCCTTTACATCAGTATTTCTTAACCATATTGGTTATTAGTTGTTATATTTTATTGCATGATCCTGTAACTACTTGGTATCGGATTGATACCTAAATGTGTGGTATCATCCAAAACTAATGTCAAGTATCAAAGAAGAGAAGAATAAGTGATTATTACATTTGAACAGAAGTGTAGATAGAACATGTTAAAACAGAAAATAAGCAGATATTAACAGGAAATGAACAAGTGGATTGATAATCCATATTTTTTAGTTTGTCCGTCACAATGTAGACAAAATAATAGGTAGATAAAAGACACAATATGTTACAAATTCATCTTTGTTTATTTACTTACTACTAAAAGACATGTTCACTATTTTATGTAAGGACTAAATGACAATAATAAACTAAGATTTGTTGTTACACTAAAGCCAATAATGACATTTTTGTGGTCCCCTTTATTTAGAAAAGTACGGAAATACATTTTGGTGAAATATCGGTGTACTGAGTGAAATCCCGAGTATGTAAATAATGAGCTGGGTGATTGGCAATAAGGCACCAACCAGGCACAGGTGATCAATTCTTTCTCATTAGAATTAGCAAGTCAAAGTGAGACAAATGCCAAAGCAAACCCGTTTTTTTTTTTTTTTTACTAACACCCCCCTCACCCTCACCCACACCCTCACCCTCCCGACGTGCTGACAGGAGGTCACGTAGAGGCGATAAGAAGGTTGCGAGTTAAGTGATTGTCGGACATCGCTGTAGTCCTTCTCCCTTCTGTACTTGCAGGGCCCGCACCCTGGCCTCTGGGAAGGTGTGGCGCCGCACACGGACCAAACGTAATAAAGGTAATTTACTAGCCGGGTGGAATTCCGTCGCTCTGGGCCTCCGCCGCCCGTGTTAAGCAGCCTGCTGACCTTTAGTGTCTGATTTCATAAAGAGGGACAAAATGCGATTAGGCCTGGACAGGAAAGGTCAAACGCACTGGCAGTTGTGGCTCCAACACGCGGGCTGGAGATACACGGGCTGTCAAACCTAGCAGAGTGTGTGTGTGTGTGTGTGTGTGGGTGTGTCAGAGGTGGAGACGCCGACGGCAGTTAGCCTTTTTGGCCTCTGAAGCCGTTAGCAGAAAGGGCAACATATCTGACGCGGGGCCTTGCTCCTGTTTTATGTCCACACACGCGTTTGTGTCGTTCGGACCTTCTGGGGACCGGAGAAAAAAAAAAGCCTAACTCTTTAGGACCGCCCTTTCAAGATATATAAAGAAGTGTATTTACAACATGAATAATATATACATACTATGTAAATATTACAAAGAAGCTTGTCGTGGAAAAATGAGTTGGAATTTCACAAGAAAAACTTAGAATTTTAGGCAGTGTTATAATAAAAGTTGTCGCTTTCTTGACGCAAGTCAAAATTTGACAGGAAAAAGTGAACATTTGTGCAATATTATGATAAAAGTTGGAAATGTACTCAATAACAGTCGCAATTTTTCAAGAAAAGCTGAAAAATTTGGCAATTTTATGAAAACAGTTGTCATTTTACTCGACAAAAGTCGAGGGGCTGGAGATACACGGGCTGTCAGACCTACCAGAGTGTGTGTGTGTGTGTGTGTGTGTGTGTGTGTGGGTGTGGGTGTGTCAGAGGTGGAGACGCCGACGGCAGTTAGCCTTTTTGGCCTCTGAAGCCGTTAGCAGAAAGGGCAACATATCTGACGTGGGGCCTTGCTCCTGTTTTATGTCCACACACACATTTGTGTCGTTCGGACCTTCTGGGGACCGGAGGAAAAAAAAGCCTACCTCTTTAGGACCGCCCTTTCAAGATATATAAAGAAGTGTATTTACAACATGAATAATATATACATACTATGTAAATATTACAAAGAAGCTTGTCGTGGAAAAATAAGTTGGAATTTCACACGAAAAACTTAGAATTTTAGGCAGTGTTCTAATAAAAGTTGTCGTTTTCTTGACGCAAGTCAAAATTTGACAGGAAAAAGTGAACATTTGTGCAATATTGTGATAAAAGTTGGAAATTTACTCAATAACAGTCGCAGTTTTTCAAGAAAAGCTGAAAAATTTGGCAATTTTATGAAAACAGTTGTCATTTTTACCCGACAAAAGTCTCAATTTTATAGGAAACTTTAATATTTTGGCAATATTATAATAATAATCAGATTTTTACTTGGCAAAATTATAAGTCATTTTATCAATTAATCAATCAATCAATGTTTATTTATATAGCCCCAAATCACAAATGTCTCAAAGGACTGCACAAATCATTACGACTACAACATCCTCGGAAGAACCCACAAAAGGGCAAGGAAAACTCACACCCAGTGGGCAGGGAGAATTCACATCCAGTGGGACGCCAGTGACAATGCTGACTATGAGAAACCTTGGAGAGGACCTCGGATGTGGGCAACCCCCCCCCCCCCCCCCTCTAGGGGACCGAAAGCAATGGATGTCGAGCGGGTCTAACATGATACTGTGAAAGTTCAATCCATAGTGGCTCCAACACAGCCGCGAGAGTTCAGTTCAAGCGGATCCAAGACAGCAGCAAGAGTCCCGTCCACAGGAAACTATCCCAAGCGGAGGCGGATCAGCAGCGTAGAGATGTCCCCAACCGATACACAGGCGAGCGGTCCATCGTGGGTCTCGACTCTGGACAGCCAGTACTTCATCCATGGTCATCGGACCGGACCCCCTCCACAAGGGAGGGGGGGACATAGGAGAAAAAGAAAAAAAGCGGCAGATCAACTGGTCTAAAAAGGAGGTCTATTTAAAGGCTAGAGTATACAGATGAGTTTTAAGGTGAGACTTAAATGCTTCTACTGAGGTAGCATCTCAAACTGTTACCGGGAGGGCATTCCAGAGTACAAAAAAATGTCACTGTTTTACAAGAACAACAAAAAAAAATTGGCAATATTTTGTCATAAAAGTCGTAATTTTATATGACAAATGTCACAATTTTGCATTGAAAAGTAATAATTTTACGACAAAATGTTGCAATATTACAGAAAGAATGTGAGAAATAGTTCCCAATTTGACTAGAAAAACTGAACTTTTGTGCAAAATTATGAAATAAGTTGGAATTTTACTCAATAACAGCCGCAGTTTTACAAGAAAAGCTGAATATTTAGGCAATTTTTTGAAAAGTCGTAATTTGACTGGACAAAAGTCACAATTTTATAAGAAAACTTTCATATTTTGGCGATATAAAAATAATCAGAATTTTACTCAGCAAAATGATAACAAGAGTCATAATTTTTCTCGAAAATCTGACCTCACAGAAAGATAAGACCTTTTGGAAGAAAGTTCTGTGGTCTTAAACATGTGGACAATGCTGAAGAAACAAGTTCATGTCATAAAACCAACAAACGTAGCTTTGTCTTAGCTTTGTCCGAGTGATGTCAGATGAAACAAAAATGTATCCCTTTGGCCAAAAACTGGTGCAGTTCATCAAAGTTTGTTGGTTTTATGACATGGACTTGTTTCTTCAGCATTGTCCACATGTTTAAGACCACGGAACTTTCCTCCAGAAGGTCTTATCTTTGTCTGTGGGATGTCAGATGAAACAAAAATGGAGCTATTTGGCCAAACATTGGTGCAGTTCAACTAAGTTTGTATGTTTTATGACATTGACTTGTTTCTTCAGCATTGTCCACAACGTTTAAGACCACGGAACGGAACTTTCCTCCAGAAGGTCTTATCTTTGTATGTGTGGTGTCAGATGAAACAAAAATGGAGCTGTTTTTTTTTGGGGGGTATTTTTCCTTTGGGCTTGAATCACTTTACCCAGGATAAGAAACATGTTCAAATTGAAAATACCACAAATAAACTGTTCGCCAGTTCATAATACTACTACTACTACTACTACTAATAATAATAATAAGCAGTATAAACTTAATGGCTCTTGTAGAACACTAGAAGCTAACAGCTAGCGGTCACAGTAAACGTCAACCGACTCATTTTTTTTTTCTTACATTCTTTCGTTCTTTGGTGGCAGGGTTAATTTCCCATGATGATGATGATAATGACCAACCGGACAACATGCTCAGAAACAATTAGCGCCGGCCATTGAAGTGGACGTTTCCTCTCGGCGGAGCACCGAGGGCCGGGGCATAAATAAGTCCCCTTGTCAGCCATTGCCAAGTGACGGCTAATGACTCTCATTAATATGCAAAACAGCCGCCATTTTTCCCCCCTGCACTTGGTCCAAGTGACCGTCTCAAGAAAATGTCTAATTGCGAGTCAATTATGTCATTGAGCTCGTTTGGGTGTTCATTTGTATGCAAATGGCGTTGGGTAACGAGAGGGAAACGGGCAACGGACTCCACCGGGGACCAAAAAAAAACACTTGGTGGGTGTTTATACCTCAGGTACAACTTTTTCTGCTTCCGCACCACTAACATTGCTAACAGGGCTGGGGGTACAATATGCCCGTCCATAGCGAAACTACTCAGACTGGATCCGACCAACTTGCAAACCCCCAAAAGCAGTGAAGTTGTCACGTTGTGTAAATGGTAAATCAAAAGAGAATACAATGACAGCGAAAGGTCCTGCCTTTGTACGAATGGCGTTTTTTTTGTGTATGAATGGCTATTTAGGGCCAAATTGGTATTTTTGTTATCTTTTTTGTAAATGGTTCGACATTCTATTGGCCGGCTCTAAATCAGTTTCTAATATTACAAACCCCCAAAAGCAGTGAAGTTGTCACGTTGTGTAAATGTTAAATAAAAAGAGAATACAATGACAGGGAAAGGTCCTGCCTTTGTACGTACGGCGTTTTTGTGTGTGTGAATGGCTATTCGGGGCTAAACTTGTATTTTAGTTATCTTTTTTTTCTAAATTGTACGACATTCTATTGGCCGGCTCTAAATCAGTTTCTAATATTTACAAACCCCCAAAAGCAGTGAAGTTGTCACGTTGTGTAAATGGTAAATAAAAAGAGAATGCAATGACAGGGAAAGGTCCTGCCTTTGTACGTACGGCGTTTTTGTGTGTATCTACGGGTATTTGGGGCTAAACCTGTATTTTTGTTATCTTTTTTTTCTAAATTTGTTCAACATTCTATTGGCCAGCTCTAAATCAGTTTCTAATATTACAAACCCCCAAAAGCAGTGAAGTTGTCACGTTGTGTAAATGGTAAATAAAAAGAGAATACAATGACAGGGAAAGGTCCTGCCTTTGTACGTACGGCGTTTTTGTGTGTATCTATGGGTATTTATGGCCAAATCGGTATTTTTGTTATCTTCTTTTCTAAATTGTTCGACATTCTATTGGCCGGCTCTAAATCAGTTTCTAATATTTACAAACCTCCAAAAGCAGTGAAGTTGTCACGTTGTGTAAATGGTAAATAAAAAGAGAATACAATGACAGGGAAACGTCCTGCCTTTGTACGTACGGCGTTTTTGTGTGTATCTATGGGTATTTGGGCCTAAACCTGTATTTTTGTTATCTTTTTTTTCTAAATTGTTCAACATTCTATTGGCCAGCTCTAAATCAGTTTCTAATATTTACAAACCCCCAAAAGCAGTGAAGTTGTGTAAATGGTAAATAAAAAGAGAATACAATGACAGGGAAAGGTCCTGCCTTTGTACATACGGCGTTTTTGTGTGTATGAATGGGTATTTGACCCCTGCCTCAATTGTTTTCAACCGGTAACACGGCAGTAAAAACGCCGATCAAACAAAACAGAAGTCATGGTCACGGACCCACTAGCTGCGGAAGCTAGCTCTCCAATCAGCTAAACAGACTCAATAACTCCACGGTTATTGACTCTGTTTAGCTGACTCCAAAATTATGAAAAAGTGACAAATTCCCGTTTGAAAGGTTGTCGTGGACTGCGGGGCCGCGGAGCAGGAAGCTCATCAGTTCGACTGGAAGACTCACACCTGCGGTAAAGGATTCCTTGATCCGTCGTCACGCTGCGGTCGGCTGTTAATTATGTGCTCGCTGGGGCAAGATCAATAAAATGAGGGGCGGCAAAAGTTGAGAGCGGAGGACGCCGGGGCGGGGGGGATGGGGGGCAGACGCACGCCTTAATTCCTGTCTGCGACGCGCTTGCCATCGCCGACTCGTTAATAGCGGGAGAGGATCCAGGCGACACCGAGCACTCATTATGGCCGCCATCAGCACTTCATGAACACCTTCGCCACTAAATTCATCATCACTGTATCGGATCTGATTAATAATTGCTTTGTCACTTGGATATTTGCTCTGATTAATTAATACCGGTATTGATTAGGGAGACGAGGTGTGTGTGTGTTAAGAAAAGTGCCACAGCAGCAGTGCGGTCTGGGAAGTCAATGTTTGGCCGAGAAGCGACTGATCAGAGCAAATTGCAGCATCGGGAGTTGTGTGCCAGCGGGGACTTGTTTGGATTTTCTCGGTCTCGGTCGACTCGCACACTTCTCTTGATCATCTTGGAGACGATTGAAAACTTTCATTAAAGTTAATCCGAGTTGACTTGGAATGTTCCACATTTAAGGACGAGGCCTGGGTGGTGACATGTAACACCGATAAAGGGGGATTCGTGGGGGGTGTCGATATTAACGAGTTTACTCGTGTGATTACCGTATTTTTCGGACTATAAGGCGCACTTGAAATTATTTTTTGATATTTGCATATTATGTATATATTATTAATGTTATGAATACACTCCTTTATACATCTAGAAAGGCTGGTCCTAAAGAGGTAGGCATTTTTATCAGGTCCCCAGAATGTCAGAAATACGAGAATGTGTGTGTGTGAGTTAACTCGAGCGATTACCGTATTTTTCGGACTATAAGGCGTACTTAGAAATGTTTTTTATATTCGTATAGTATGTATATATTATTAATGTTGTAAATACACTTCTTTATATATCTAGAAAGGCTGGTCCTAAAGAGGGAGGCATTTTTCTCAGGTCTCCAGAATGTCAGAAATACGAGAATGTGTGTGTTTGTGTGTGTGTGTGAGTTAACTCGAGCGATTACCGTATTTTTCGGACTATAAGGCGTACTTAGAAATGTTTTTTATATTTGTATAGTATGTTTATATTATTAATGTTGTAAATACACTTCTTTATATATCTAGAAAGGCAGGTCCTTTTCTCAGGTCTCCAGAATGTCAGAAATACCAGAATGTGTGTGTGTGTGTGTGTGTGAGTTAACTCGAGCGATTACCGTATTTTTCGGACTATAAGGCGTACTTAGAAATGTTTTTTATATTTGTATAGTATGTATATATTATTAATGTTGTAAATACACTTCTTTATATATCTAGAAAGGCTGGTCCTAAAGAGGTAGGCATTTTTCTCAGGTCCCCAGAAGGTCAGAAATACGAGAATGTGTGTGTGTGTGTGTGTGTGTGTGTGTGTGTTACCTCGATTGATTACCGTATTTTTCGGACTATAAGGCGTACTTAGAAATGTTTTTTATATATGTGCATAGTATGTATATATTATTAATGTTGTAAATACACTTCTTTATATATCTAGAAAGGCTGGTCCTAAAGAGTTAGGCATTTTTCTCAGGTCTCCAGAAGGTCAGGAATACGAGAATGTGTGTGTGTGTGTGTGTGTGTGTGTGTGTGTGTGTGTGTGTGTGTGTGTCTCT
>NC_084638.1:8164190-8234190 GCF_033978795.1 Nerophis ophidion
AAGGGAAAACATGTTTTGTGTTCGATATATTGGAAGAAAAGTGAGTGGATGGTTGAAAAGTCAAGTAAAAGGTAAAGATGGTGCAACAATTTGAGAATTTGGGGCATTGTAGAACTATGAATACGTCCATTCATTTGAAATCGGTTGAAAAATGTTGACGTAGTAACAGTTTGAATTGAGAACGGCTGTTTAGGAATTCCTGGAATTTCAGAAAAAAACGGGAATTTATATGAAAAAGGCGGATGCTATATATCGGAAGAGTAGTGTGTGTGTGGAAGGTTGCAATCGGTAAAGATGGCACAACATTTTGAGAATTTGGGGCATCGTAGAACTATGAATACGTCCATTCATTTGAACGGGGATTTCCTGGAAATTTCGGTAAAACACGAACCTTTGAAAATGTCGATAATCGCACAATTGTCCTCGGTGATCTGTATAGGTTGGTGTTGGAATTTTTGAAATTGGTTGAACAGTTTGAATTGAGAATGGAATTTTCTCCAAAAACGGTCATTTTTATGAAAAAGGGAAATTTGTTGCCCAAATTGAGAAGAATGTGGTTGAAAATTTTGGACTGTCAAAACTTTCAAGGAGGAGGTAAAACTGGGCTTTGGAAAAACGGGAATTTTTTTCGGAAATGTCCAGGATGAGTGGAGTGTGTGGCTGTTGGAACGGTTCGAATCGGTTGAGAAATGTAGGTACTGGAGAGTTTTGTATATTGCCCATTCAATTTCAACGGGAGAAATTCCTGGTAATTCCTGGTAATAATGGAATTCTAGGAACCGGTAAACATTGTAGCTTGAATGTCCGTTGTTAGCAGAGTGTATCCATGGTGGAACGGTTTAAATCGGATGAGAAATGTGGGATGTGCAGTATGGGGAGAAAATTCCAGGAAAACTGTGATTTTGGGGAAAGGGACAACATGTTTTGCGTGCGATATATCGGAAGAGTAGTGTGTGTGGATGGTTGAAAGGTCGGAATCGGTAAAAATGGAGCAACATTTTGAGAATTTGGTGCATCGTAGAACTATGAATACGTCCATTCATTTGAACGGGGATTTCTTGGAAATTTCGGGAAAACCCGAACTTTTGAAAATATTGATGATAGCACAATTGTCTTAAATTATACGAATAGGTTGGTGTTGGAATTTTTTGAAATCGGCTGAAAAATGTTGGACGTATTAACAGTTTGAATTGAGAACGGGGGTTTAGGAGTTCCTGGAATTTCGTCCAAAAACGGGCATTTCTATGAGAAAAGACAACTTGTCCGAACTGAGAGGAATGTAGTTGAAAATGTTGGACTGTCAAAACTTTCAAGGAAGAGGAAAAACTGGGCTTTGGAAAAACGGTAATTCCGGGAATTTTTTTCGGAAAATGATTGTTTGATTGTCCAGGATGAGTGGAGTGTGTGGATGTTGGAACGGTTCGGATAGGTTGCCAAATGTAGGATATGGAGAGTTTTGTATATTGCCCATTCAATTTCAACGGGGGAAAATTCCTGGTAATTCCTGGTAATAATGGAATTCTAGGAACCGGTAAACATTGTAGCTTGAATGTCCATTGTTAGCAGAGTGTATCCATGGTGGAACGGTTTAAATCGGATGAGAAATGTGGGATGTGCAGTATGGGGAGAAAATTCCAGGAAAACTGTGATTTTGGGGAAAGGGACAACATGTTTTGCGTGCGATATATCGGAAGAGTAGTGTGTGTGGATGGTTGAAAGGTCGGAATCGGTAAAAATGGAGCAACATTTTGAGAATTTGGTGCATCGTACAACTATGAATACGTCCATTCATTTGAACGGGGATTTCTTGGAAATTTCGGGAAAAGGCGAACCTTTTGAAAATATTGATGATAGCACAATTGTCTTAAATTATACGAATAGGTTGGTGTTGGAATTTTTTGAAATCGGCTGAAAAATGTTGACGTAGTAACAGTTTGAATTGAGAACGGGCGTTTAGGAGTTCCTGGAATTTCGTCCAAAAACGGGCGTTTTTATGAGAAAAGAGAATTTGTTGTCCCAACTGAGAGGAATGTGGTTGAAAATGTTGGACTGTCAAAACTTTCAAGGAAGAGGAAAAACGGGAATTCAGGTTTTTTGTTTTCAAACTTGGAAAATGTGTAGTTAGATTGTCCAGGATGAGTGGAGTGTGTGGATGTTGGAACGGTTTGGATAGGTTGCCAAATATGGGATATGGAGAGTTTTGTATATTGCCCATTCAATTTCAACGGGGGAAAATTCCTGGTAATTCCTGGTAATAATGGAATTTTAGGAACCGGTAAACATTGTAGCTTGAATGTCCATTGTTAGCAGAGTGTATCCATGGTGGAACGGTTTATATCGGATGAGAAATGTGGGATGTGCAGTATGGGGAGAAAATTCCAGGAAAACTGTGATTTTGGGGAAAGGGACAACATGTTTTGCGTGCGATATATCGGAAGAGTAGTGTGTGTGGATGGTTGAAAGGTCGGAATCGGTAAAAATGGCGCAACATTTTGAGAATTTGGTGCATCGTACAACTATGAATACGTCCATTCATTTGAACGGGGATTTCTTGGAAATTTCGGGAAAAGGCGAACCTTTTGAAAATATTGATGATAGCACAATTGTCTTAAATTATACGAATAGGTTGGTGTTGGAATTTTTTGAAATCGGCTGAAAAATGTTGACGTAGTAACAGTTTGAATTGAGAACGGGCGTTTAGGAGTTCCTGGAATTTTGTCCAAAAACGGGCGTTTTTATGAGAAAAGAGAATTTGTTGTCCCAACTGAGAGGAATGTGGTTGAAAATGTTGGACTGTCAAAACTTTCAAGGAAGAGGAAAAACGGGAATTCAGGGATTTTTTTTCAAACTTGGAAAATGTGTAGTTAGATTGTCCAGGATGAGTGGAGTGTGTGGATTTTGGAACGGTTCGGATAGGTTGCCAAATGTGGGATACGGAGAGTTTTGTATATTGCCCATTCAATTTCAATGGGGATAATTCCTGGTAATTCCTGGTAATAATGGAATTCTAGGAACCGGTAAACATTGTAGCTTGAATGTCCATTGTTAGCAGAGTGTATCCATGGTGGAACGGTTTAAATCGGATGAAAAATGTGGGATGTGCAGTATGGGGAGAAAATTCCAGGAAAACTGTGATTTTGGGGAAAGGGACAACATTTTTTGCGTGCGATATATCGGAAGAGTAGTGTGTGTGGATGGTTGAAAGGTCGGAATCGGTAAAAATGGCGCAACATTTTGAGAATTTGGTGCATCGTACAACTATGAATACGTCCATTCATTTGAACGGGGATTTCCTGGAAATTTCGGGAAAACGCGAACCTTTGAAAATATTGATAATAGCACAATCGTCTTAAATTATACGAATAGGTTGGTGTTGGAATTTTTGAAATCGGCTGAAAAATGTTGGACGTAGTAACAGTTTGAATTGAGAACGGGCGTTTAGGAGTTCCTGGAATTTCGTCCAAAAACGGGCATTTCTATGAGAAAAGAGAATTTGTTGTCCCAACTGAGAGGAATGTGGTTGAAAATGTTGGACTGTCAAAACTTTCAAGGAAGAGGAAAAACGGGAAATCAAGGAATTTTTTTCAAACTTGGAAAATGTGTAGTTAGATTGTCCAGGATGAGTGGAGTGTGTGGTTTTTTGGAACTGTTCGGATAGGTTGCCAAATGTGGGATACGGAGAGTTTTGTATATTGCCCATTCAATTTCAACGGGGAAAATTTCTGGTAATTCCTGGTAATAATGGAATTTTCGGAACCGGTAAACATTGTAGCTTGAATGTCCATTGTTAGCAGAGTGTATCCATGGTGGAACGGTTTAAATCGGATGAGAAATGTGGGATGTGCAGTATGGGGAGAAAATTCCAGGAAAACTGTGATTTTGGGGAAAGGGACAACATGTTTTGCGTGCGATATATCGGAAGAGTAGTGTGTGTGGATGGTTGAAAGGTCGGAATCGGTAAAAATGGCGCAACATTTTGAGAATTTGGTGCATCGTACAACTATGAATACGTCCATTCATTTGAACGGGGATTTCTTGGAAAATTCGGGAAAACGCGAACCTTTTGAAAATATTGATGATAACACAATTGTCTTAAATTATACGAAAAGGTTGGTGTTGGAATTTTTTTAAATCGGCTGAAAAATGTTGGACGTAGTAACAGTTTGAATTGAGAACGGGCGTTTAGGAATTCCTAAAATTTCGTCCAAAAAACGGGCATTTCTATGAGAAAAGAGAATTTGTTGTCCCAACTGAGAGGAATTTGGTTGAAAATGTTGGACTGTCAAAACTTTCAAGGAAGAGGAAAAACGGGAATTCAGGGATTTTTTTTCAAACTTGGAAAATGTGTAGTTAGATTGTCCAGGATGAGTGGAGTGTGTGGATTTTGGAACGGTTCGGATAGGTTGCCAAATGTGGGATATGGAGAGTTTTGTATATTGCCCATTCAATTTCAACGGGAGAAATTCCTGGTAATTCCTGGTAATAATGGAATTTTAGGAACCGGTAAACATTGTAGCTTGAATGTCCATTGTTAGCAGAGTGTATCCATGGTGGAACGGTTTAAATCGGATGAGAAATGTGGGATGTGCAGTATGGGGAGAAAATTCCAGGAAAACTGTGATTTTGGGGAAAGGGACAACATGTTTTGCGTGCGATATATCGGAAGAGTAGTGTGTGTGGATGGTTGAAAGGTCGGAACTGGTAAAAATGGCGCAACATTTTGAGAATTTGGGGCATCGTAGAACTATGAATACGTCCATTCATTTGAACGGGGATTTCTTGGAAATTTCGGAAAAACACGAACCCTTGAAAATATTGATAATAGCACAATTGTCCTAGACCAGGGGTCACCAACGTAGCCCGTAAGGACCAGATGAGTCGCCCGCTGGCCTGTTCTAAAAATAGCTCAAATAGCAGCACTTACCAGTGAGCTGCCTCTATTTTCTAAATTGTATTTATTTACTAGCAAGCTGCTCTCACTTTGTCCGATAATTCTAAGAGAGACAAAACTCAAATAGAATTTGAAAATACAAGAAAATATTTTAAGGACTTGGTCTTCACTCGTTGAAATAAATGCATTTATTTTTTTACTTTGCTTCTTTTAACTTTCAGAACGACAATTTTAGAGAAAAAAATACAACCTTAAAAATGATTTTAGGATTTTTAAACACATATACTTTTTTACCTTTTAAATTCCTTCCTCTTCTTTCCTGTCAATTTAAATCAATTTTTTAAGTATTTTATTTTTATTTATTTATTTTTATTTTTTTTTTACTGTAAAGAATGATACACATTTTTTAATTTAATTCTTCATTTTAGCTTCTGTTTTTTCGACAAAGAATATTTGTGAAATATTTCTTCAAACTTATTATGATTTAAATTAAAAAAAAATATTCTGGCAAATGTAGAAAATCTGTAGAATCCAATTTAAATCTTATTTCAAAGTCTTTTGAATTTCATTTAAAATTTTGGTTCTGGAAAATCTAGAAAAAAATAATGATTTTTCTTTGTTAGAAATATAGCTTGGTTCAATTTGTTATATTTTCTAACAAAGTGCAGATTGGATTTTAACCTATTTAAAACATGTCATCAACATTTTTAAAATTAATCTTAATCAGGAAAAATGACTAATGATGTTCCATTAATTCTTTTTAAAACATTTTCAAATTAGGTAGTTTTTCTCTTCATTTTTTCTGGTTGAATTTTGGATTTTAAAGAGTCAAAATTGAAGATAAACTGTTTCAAAATTGAATTTTCTTTTTTTTTCGTGTTTTCTCCTCTTTAAAAAAAGTTCAGTTAAGTGTTTTTTTCATCATTTATTCTACACAAAAAACCTTCCGTAAAAGGAAAAAAAATCTACGACGGAATGACTGACAGAAATACCCACTTTCTTATATACATATTTAGATGTATTTATTAAAGGTAAATTGAGCAAATTGGCTATTTCTGGCAATTTATTTAAGTGTGTATCAAACGGGTAGCCCTTGGCATTAATCAGTACCCAATAAGTAGCTCTTAGCTCGTAGTTATATATTCTAACAAAGTGCAGATTGCATTTTAACCTATTTAAAACATGTCATCAAAATTTTAAAATTAATCTTACTCAGGAAAAATTACTAATGATGTTCCATAAGTTCTTTTTTAAATTTTTTCAAAAAGATTCGAATTAGCTAGTTTTTCTCTTCATTTTTTTCGGTCGAATTTTGGATTTTAAAGAGTCAAAATTGAATTTTCATTTTTTTCCTGTTTTCTCCTCTTTAAAAAAGTTCAGTTAAGTGTTTTTTTCATCATTTATTCTCTACAAAAAACTTTCCGTCAAAGGAAAAAAAATGTACGACGGAATAACAGACAGAAATACCCATTTTTATATATATATATATATGTATATATATATATATATGTATATATATATATATATATATATGTATATATATATATATATATATATATATATATATATATATATAGATATATATATTTATTTATTAAAGGTAAATTGAGCAAATTTGCTATTTCTGGCAATTTATTGAAGTGTGTATCAAACTGGTAGCCCTTGGCATTAATCAGTACCCAATAAGTAGCTCTTAGCTCGTAGTTATATATTCTAACAAAGTGCAGATTGCATTTTAACCTATTTAAAACACGTCATCAAAATTTTGAAATTAATCTTAATCAGGAAAAATTACTAATCCATCCCTCCATTTTCTACCGCTTATTCCCTTTTGGGGTCGCGCTCGGGGCGCTGGCGCCTATCTCAGCTACAATCGGGCAGAAGGCGGGGTACACCCTGGACAAGTCGCCACCTCAGAAGTTCCATAAATACTTTCTAAAAAATTTTTCAAAAAGATTCGAGTTAGCTAGTTTTTCTCTTCATTTTTTCCGGTTGAATTTTGGATTTTAAAGAGTCATAATTGAAGATAAACTGTTTCAAAATTGAATTTTCATTTTTTTTCGTGTTTTCTCCTCTTTAAAAAAGTTCAGTTAAGTGTTTTTTTCATCATTTATTCTCTACAAAAAACCTTCTGTAAAAGGAAAAAAAAATACGACAGAATGACAGACAGAAATACCCATTTTTTTATATATATATATATATATATTTATTTATTAAAGGTAAATTGAGCAAATTTGCTATTTCTGGCCATTTATTGAAGTGTGTATCAAACTGGTAGCCCTTGGCATTAATCAGTACCCAAGAAGTAGCTCTTGGTTTCAAAAAGGTTGCTGACCCCTGGTCTAGATAATATGAACAGGTTGGTGTTGGAATTTTTAAAATCGGTTGAAAAATGTTGATATATATATATATCGATCCGATACGGATTTATTGTGCAATTATGCCATAGAGGAGTCTGCCAAATTTTAAAAGTGGTACATTTTAAATACCAGCATCTCTTTTTGTGTGTGCGCACGTGTGTGTGTATGTGTGTGTGTGTGTGTGTGTGTGTGTGTGTGTTACAAGCAAACTCCATTTCCATATGAGTTGGGAGGGGGGCGTGGCCCGCGGGCCTGCAGCGAACTGGGGTGTTGCCAGGACCGGCCTGGAAATCAGCGAGAGCTGCGTAGATGGCCCACCCGAGCCTTGTTATCTTATCACCTGTCGCTCTGTTATAAGCAGCAGCCAGGAGGAGAGAGACGGGGTTGGGGGCTGGAGCCAGAGCGCGAGCTAGAAGGAAAGAGAAAAATACAATTGCTGGAAAGCAACGAAGAGAGTTATTGAAAAATGAAAGAATATTGTAACCCTGAAACGGGCTCTCATGTCGGTGCTTGGGGGTCTGAAGAACCCCCACACCAACCAATAATAAATTAACGCAACTTCTTGAACAGGTGCGGTAGGAAACGGATGGATGGATTAAAAATGCGTGAAAAGGTTTTATATTTTGAACGTCATTTTTAACACTGTGATTACAAGTGGAATTATTCATTACTTATCGTGTTCAGTAATGTCAGCTCAGATTTATCTGAGAGCCAGATCTGGCTCTAGAGCCCTAGGTTCCCTACCCCTGGTCTAACTCATAAACATTTTTTTGTTGTTTGCAAATAATCATTAACTTTAGAATTCGATGCCAGCAACTTGGACAAAGAAGTTGGGAAAGGTGGCAATAAATACTGATAAAGTTGAGGAATGATCATCAAACACTTATTGGGAACATCCCACAGTTGTGCGGGCTGATTGGGAACAGGTGGGTGCCATGATTGGGTATAAAAACAGCTTCCCAAAAAATTCACAAGAAAGGATGGGGCGAGGTACACCCCTTTGTCCACAACTGCGTGAGCAAATAGTCAAACAGTTTAAGAACAACCTTTCTCAAAGTGCAATTGCAAGAAATTTTAGGGATTTCAACATCTACGCTCCATAATATCATCAAAAGGTTCAGAGAATCTGGAGAAATGGCCGTAAACCAACATTGAATGACCGTGACCTTCCATCCCTATCAAAAACCGACATCAATCTCGAAAGGATATCACCACATGGGCTCAGGAACACTTCAGAAAACCACTGTCACTAAATACAGTTGGTCGCTACATCTCTAAGTGCAAGTTAAAGCTCTACTATGCAAAGCCAAAGCCATTTATCAACAACATCCAGAAACGCCGCCGGCTTTATCTGGGCCCGAGATCATCTAAGATGGACTGATGCAAAGTGGAAAAGTGTTCTGTGGTCTGACGAGTCCACATTTTTTGGAAATATTCAACATCATAGGGGAAGCGAACCATCCAGACTGTTATCCACGCCAAGTGTAAAATCCAGCATGTGTGATGGTATGGGGGTGCATTAGTGCCCAAGGCATGGGTAACTTACACATCTGTGAGGGCACCATTAATGCTGAAAGGTACATGCAGGTTTTGGAACAACATATGTTGCGTCTTTTTCATGGACGCCCCTGCTTATTTCAGCAAGACAATGCCAAGCCCCATTCAGCACGTGTTACAACAGCGTGGCTTCGTAAAAAAAAGAGTGTGGGTACTTTCCTGGCCCGCCTGCAGTCCAGACCTGTCTCCCATGGAAAATGTGTGAAGCGTAAAATAGGACAGCGGAGACCCCGGACTGTTGAAGGACTGAAGCTCTACATAAAACAAGAATGGGAAAGAATTCCACTTTCAAAGCTTCAACAATTAGTTTCCTCAGTTCCCAAACGTTGTTAAAAGAAAAGGTGATGTAACACAGTGGTGAACATGCCCTTTCCCAACTACTTTGGCACATTCTAAGTTAATTATTATTTGCGACAAAAAATAAATAAAGTTTATGAGTTTGAACATCAAATATGTTGTCTTTGTAGCATATTCAACTGAATATGGCTTGAAAAGGATTTGCAAATCATTGTATTCTGTTTATATTTATATTTTAGTGTACATTTCTTATAATTAAGAACACACAATAAGTAACTAGGGGGCCAAATAAAACTGCGAGTTACAGCAAGTTGATAAAGGTGGGAAACACTCTTGAATTCAAGAAAGAAATAGGCCAACACAATCTTCAGTGAGGCTAAAAGTGATGTTAAAAGTTCATTTGAATGCAGCACATTTTAATAAGTATTAATATATTTGTAATAATAATAATAAATGAGGTGATATTGACATGTCTGCAACACATTTACATCTTCTTGGGAGAACTTGTGATTAGCTTTTCTCTGACCTTCTAGAAACTATTAATGATGACAAGCAGTCTTTGACTTTTAGCGTGTCCTTTTTAAAAAGTGATGAAATGAAAATGTCAGTGGTGAGAAAAGCAGGTAGAAGTATTCCTCGCAGGGTGTCTTGCTCAAGGGCACTTCAGCCCAGCCCTTTTAAACGCAATTGTACACCTTTTTACCAGCTTTAATTGGTTCCGTGACTCTTAACTCAAAACACTTGTACCTCAAATCTATTTAAACGGCACACTTTTAACATGTGACCTGCTTTTAAAAGACATACTTTTAACATGTGACCTGCTTTTAAAAGACATACTTTTAACATGTGACATGCTTTTAAAAGACAATTTTAACATGTGACATGCTTTTAAAAGACATACTTTTAACATGTGCCGTGCTTTTAAAAGACATACTTTTAACATGTGACATGCTTTTAAAAGACAATTTTAACATGTGACATGCTTTTAAAAGACATACTTTTAACATGTGCCGTGCTTTTAAAAGACATACTTTTAACATGTGACATGCTTTTAAAAGACATACTTTTAACATGTGCCATGCTTTTAAAAGACATACTTTTAACATGTGACATGCTTTTAAAAGACATACTTTTAACATGTGACATGCTTTTAAAAGACGCACTTTTAACATGTGACATGCTTTTAAAAGACATACTTTTAACATGTGACATGCTTTTAAAAGACATACTTTTAACATGTGCCATGCTTTTAAAAGACACACTTTTAACATGTGCCATGCTTTTAAAAGACATACTTTTAACATGTGCCGTGCTTTTAAAAGACATACTTTTAACATGTGCCGTGCTTTTAAAAGACATACTTTTAACATGTGACATGCTTTTAAAAGGCATACTTTTAACATGTGCCGTGCTTTTAAAAGACATACTTTTAACATATGACATGCTTTTAAAAGACATACTTTTAACATGTACTTACTTACTTAAGCCCATCGCTCCCAATGGAGCATAGGCCATCAATGACTCCTCTCCATGCAGCACGGTTTTGGGCTGTCCTTTCCGCCTCTCCCCAGCTGGTTCCCAACCTCTTCAGCTCCGCCTCAGAGTCCCGCCTCCAGGTGTTTTTAGGCCGTCCCCTCTTCCTCTTTCCCTGTGGGTTCCACGTCAAGGCTTGCCGTGTGATGGTAGTTGCTGGTTTCCTAAGGGTGTGCCCAACCCAACCCCACTTTCTCCTTAGTATTTGTTTCTCCACTGGCTCCTGATTCCCTTTCCTCCAGAGTTCCTCGTTGCTGATTTTGTTTGGCCACCAAATCCTGAAAATCCTCTTCAGACAACTGTTAATAAACGTTTGTAACCTTTGTACGGTCTTCTTTGTCATCCTCCACGTTTCAGAGCCGTAGAGAAGGACGGATTTTATGTTTGAATTGAAGATCCGGACTTTGGTTGTCATAGATATCTCCTTGGAGGACCAGATGCTCTTCAGGATGATGAAGGCTGCTCTTGCTTTTCCAATTCTTGCTGTTACATCTTTGTCGGTGCCACCCTGTTTATCCACGATGCTGCCCAAGTAGGTGAAGGAGTCTATTTCCTGGATAATTTCCTCTTCTATTACTATTGGATTGTTGGTCAAGTTATTAAACTTCATTATGTTGGTCTTCTTCCTGTTTATCCTTAGCCCTACGCCTAGAGATGTCTTGACCAATTCAGTGGTCTTTTCCTGCATCTGCCTGTGGTTGTGCGAGAGGAGCGCCAGGTCGTCTGCGAAGTCTAAGTCATCCAGTTGCGTCCACAGGGTCCACTGAATACCGTTTTTCTTTCCTGATGTTGTGTTCTTCATGATCCAGTCAATAACTAATAGGAACATGAAGGGTGATAGGAGGCATCCTTGCCGAACTCCGGTCCTGACCTCAAAACTATCAGACACTTGGCCTGCATGTAGCACCTTGCATGTCATTCCTTGGTAGGTTTTCTGAATCAGGCTGATGATTTTCTCTGGAATCCCGTAGTGCCGCAGTAGTTTCCACAGTGTCTCCCTGTCCACACTGTCGAAGGCTTTTTCATAGTCTACGGAATTTACATATAGGGAAGAGTTCCATTCAATAGATTGTTCCACAATGATGCGGAGAGTACAGATCTGGTCTGTGCAGGATCTGTTGCTTCGGAATCCGGCTTGCTGGTCTCTCAGGAAAGGGTCCACAGCTTTGCTCATCCTGTCCAGTAGTATGCGGTTGAGAATTTTTCCTGGGACTGAAAGCAGGGTTATTCCTCTGTAGTTGTTGCAGCTGGTGAGATCACCCTTTTTTGGGATCTTGATGAGGGTTCCCTCTCTCCAGTCTTCTGGGATTGTCTCTTCCTCCCAGATCTTTGAAAAAAGGCTGTGCAGCATATTGACAGCAGTCTTTAGGTCAGCTTTGATAGCTTCTGCTGGTATTCCATCTGGTCCTGCAGCTTTCCCATCCTTCATGGAAGTGATCGCTTTCATGATCTCTGCTTTGCTAGGCTTACATGAGCTAATTGGTAGTACTGCCTCCGCTGGTGGAATATCTGGTGGGTCTGCTGGGATAGGTTGGTTCAGTATCTCACTGAAGTGTTCTGCCCAACGTCTTCGCTGATCTTCATTTGTTGTGAGTGGTTTTCCATCCTTGTCCTTCACTGGCTTGTCAGTCTGATGGAATTTGCCTGCTAACTTTTTAGTTATCATATAGAGGTCTCTCAGGTTGCCTTGACCAGCTGCCATTTCCGCTTGTTTGGCCAGATTGTCTATATGATCTCGTTTGTCCTTTCTGATGCTTCTCTTCACCTCTTTATTGGCTTTTGTGTAGTTCTTCTGTGCCCTTGCTTTCGCCAGTCTTGTGGTGCTCGTGTTCAATTGGTCTTTCTTCTCCTTCCTTTCTTTCAGCTTCTGATGTGTCTCCATGGATAGCCATTCTTTGTGTTTTGTCTCCTTTTTCCCCAGCACTTCTTCACATGTGTCCTTCCACAACTTCTTTGTGTGTTGCCATCTTGTCTCCATGTCAGTGTCAATGTCTTCTTCCAGTATCTGTAGCTGATGGTATCTGTTCGAAAGGTTGATCTGGAATTTTGTCTGCACTTCTTTATTCTTGAGAAGCCCCACGTTGTATCGCATTCTTCCGCTGGTGGTTGTGGAGTGCTTCTTCAGTCGTAGCTTTGCACTCATTATCAAGAGGTGGTGATCTGATGCTACATCCGCACCTCTTTTTACCCGCACATCTTGGCATGATCTTCGGAACTTTCTACAGATGCAGATATGATCTATTTGGTTCTCTGTGATGTGATCTGGGGATCTCCAGGTGGCTTTGTGGATCCTTTTGTGGGGGAAGATGCTGCCTCCGATTACCATTTGGTTGAGTGAGCACAGGTCTGCTAAGCGCTCTCCGTTTTCATTCATCTGCCCCAATCCCTGTGCTCCCATGATGTCTTCATAGCCCGTGTTGTCGGCTCCAATCTTGGCATTGAAGTCGCCCATGAGAATGGTGATATCCTTTGCTTTCTGTCTGGCTAGCACATACTGTAGTTGATCGTAGAATTCGTCTTTCCTCTCCTCTTCAGCATCGTTTGTTGGGGCATAACATTGGATGATGCTCAAATTGATGTTGTTCTTCTTGGTGGCAAATGTGGCGGTGATAATTCGTGGGTTTACTGGTTCCCATCCAATGAGAGAACGCTGTGCCTGTGGGGCCAGCATCAGGGCCACCCCTTCCGTGTGCGGTGCGCCATCTTCGGTGTGGCCAGAATATAACACCATCTCTCCTGATGTTAGTTGCAGCTGTCCTGCCTGTAGCCACCTTGTCTCACATAGCCCCAGGAGAGAGATGTTGTAATTTCTCATCTCCTGTGCGACCTGTGCTGTCTTCCCTGTTTCATACATAGTCCTGACGTTCCATGTGGCTGGCGATGTTGGTGTGCTTCCTGGGAGTTAGAAGGGGGATCAGCCTTGCAGCTTCCTCTCGGCTTTCACTGCTCTGCGTCATTGACCTCTTATGTGGAAGCCCTTCCTTTCCCAAGTCGTGTTGCTTTTGAGTCGTAATTGATGCTTCTGTAACATATATATTTTTGATGGGTAGGGTTGTTGGCCCTACGCCAACCCATTTAACCTCTGGGCGAGGTGGTCCAATTCGTCTCACCTCTACCCTTTGACCTGTCCAGCATGGGAGTCCCTACTAGGTGCATGCGCACCCGCTGGCATAGCTCTCCGGGTCACGGAGGCACTCAAGCCACCACCCCCACGACAAGGGATGGACAGTGTGATGGACTTTTAACATGTGCCGTGCTTTTAAAAGACATACTTCTAACATGTGCCGTGCTTTTAAAAGACATACTTTTAACATGTGACATGCTTTTAAAAGACATACTTTTATCATGTGACATGCTTTTAAAAGACATACTTTTAACATGTGCCATGCTTTTAAAATACATACTTTTATCATGTGACATGCTTTTAAAAGACATACTTTTAACATGTGCCATGCTTTTAAAAGACATACTTTTATCATGTGACATGCTTTTAAAAGACAATTTTAACATGTGCCGTGCTTTTAAAAGACAATTTTAACATGTGCCATGCTTTTAAAAGACATACTTTTAACATGTGCCATGCTTTTAAAAGACATACTTTTATCATGTGACATGCTTTTAAAAGACAATTTTAACATGTGCTGTGCTTTTAAAAGAAAATTTTAAGATGTGCCATGCTTTTAAAAGACATACTTTTATCATGTGACATGCTTTTAAAAGACAATTTTAACATGTGCTGTGCTTTTAAAAGACAATTTTAACATGTGCCATGCTTTTAAAATACATACTTTTAATATATGCCATGCTTTTAAAAGACATACTTTTAACGTGTGACATGCTTTTAAAAGACAATTTTAACATGTGACATGCTTTTAAAAGACATACTTTTAATATATGCCATGCTTTTAAAAGACATACTTTTAACATGTGACATCCTTTTAAAAGACATACTTTTAACATGTGCCATGCTTTTAAAAGACAATTTTAACATGTGCCGTGCTTTTAAAAGACAATTTTAACATGTGCCATGCTTTTAAAAGACATACTTTTAATTATATGCCATGCTTTTAAAAGACATACTTTTAACCTGTGACATGCTTTTAAAAGACAATTTTAACATGTGACATGCTTTTAAAAGACATACTTTTAATATATGCCATGCTTTTAAAAGACATACTTTTAACATGTGACATCCTTTTAAAAGACATACTTTTAACATGTGACATCCTATTAAAAGACATACTTTTAACATGTGACCTGCTTTTAAAAGACATACTTTTAACATGTGACATGCTTTTAAAAGACATACTTTTAACATGTGACATGCTTTTAAAAGACATACTTTTAACATGTGACATGCTTTTAAAACACATACTTTTAACATCTGACATGCTTTTAAAAGACATACTTTTAACATGTGACATGCTTTTAAATGACACAATTTTAACATGTGCCATGCTTTTAAAAGACATACTTTTAACATGTGACATGCTTTTAAAAGACAATTTTAACATGTGCCGTGCTTTTAAAAGACAATTTTAACATGTGCCATGCTTTTAAAAGACATACTTTTAACATGTGCCATGCTTTTAAAAGACATATTTTTAACATATGCCATGCTTTTAAAACACATACTTTTAGATAAACACAATTAAAAACCCTTACTGTAAATTCCGGACTATAAACCGCTACTCTTTTTCCCTACGCTTTGAACCCTGTGGCTTATAAAAGTTAGGCAAATTAATGGCTTTTTCTACCCTTTTGTTTATACTGAGCTTTTAACCGGAAGTACAATTACTGTTCTTCATTGTTTTCTCTCGGTTTAGTAAGTACGAATTGTTTTAGTTGCATTGTAAAACTTACAAACTTGGCTTGGAGTGACGAACAAAGAATCCGTACGAGTATATTCGCTATGGACGACCAAAAAGTTACCTTCCTGCCTTTTGAGAGAAAATAATACAACTTTATTGTTTTCTCTCGGTTTAGTAAGTACGAATTGTTTTAGTTGCATTGTAAAACTTACAAACGTGGCTTGGAGTGACGAACGAAGCTAATATAGGTAGATCCGCTATGGACGACCAAAAAGTTACCTTCATGCCATTTGAGAGAAAACAAGAACATTTTCTCTCGGTTTAGGTAGTACGAATTGTTTTAGTTACATTGTAAAACTTAAAAATTTTGCTTGGAGTGACCGACGAAGAACCGGTACAGGTAAATTCGCTATGGACGACCAAAGTTACCTTCGTGCCATTTGAGATAAAATGATAAAACTTGGTTTTCTCTCAGTTTAGTATGTATGAATTGTTTTAGTTACGTTGTAAAACTGAAACATTTTGCTCGGAGTGACAAATGAAGAACCTGTACCAGTAGGTTCGTTATGGATGACTTAAAAGACCAAGTTACCTTCCTGCCATTTGAGAGAAAATAATACAACTTTATTGTTTTCTCTCGGTTTAGTAAGTACGAATTGTTTTAGTTCCATTGTAAAACTTGCAAACGTGGCTTGGAGTGACGAACGAAGCTAATATAGGTAGATTCGCTATGGACGACCAAAAAGTTACCTTCCTGCCATTTCAGAGAAAATAATACAACTTTATTGTGTTCTCTCTCGGTTTAGTAAGTACAAATTGTTTTAGTTACATTGTAAAACTTAAAAATGTTGCTTGGAGTGACGAACGAAGAACCGGTACAAGTAGATTCGCTATGGACGCCCAAAAAGTTACCTTCCTGCCATTTGAGAGAAAATAATACAACTTTATCGTGTTCTCTCGGTTTAGTAAGTACGAATTGTTTTAGTTGCATTGTAAAACTTACAAACGTGGCTTGGAGTGACGAACGAAGCTAATATAGGTAGATTCGCTATGGACGACCAAAAAGTTACCTTCATGCCATTTGAGAGAAAACAGGAACATTTTCTCTCGGTTTAGGTAGTACGGCTTGTTTTAGTTACATTGTAAAACTTAAAAATGTTGCTTGGAGTGACGAACGAAGAACCGGTACAAGTAAATTCGTTATGGACGGCCAAAAAGTTACCTTCATGCCATTTGAGAGAAAACAAGAACATTTTCTCTCTGTTTAGGTAGTACGAATTGTTTTAGTTACATTGTAAAACTTAAAAATGTTGCTTGGAGTGACGAACGAAGAACCGGTACAAGTAAATTCGCTATGGACGGCCAAAAAGTTACCTTCCTGCCATACGAGAGAAAACGATAAAACTTTATTGTTTTTTCTCGGTTTAGTAAGTTCGAATTGTTGTAGTTACATTGTAAAACTTAAAATTTTTGCTCGGGGTGACAAATGAAGAACCTCTACCAGTAGGTTCGTTATGGACGACTTAAAAGACCAAAGTTACCTTCATGCCATTTGAAAGAAAACAAGAACATTTTCTCTCGGTTTAGGTAGTACGAATTGTTTTAGTTACATTGTAAAACTTAAAAATGTTGCTTGGAGTGACCGACGAAGAACCGGTACAGGTAGATTCGCTATGGACGACCAAAGTTACCTTTGTGCCATTTGAGAGAATATGATAAAATTTGGTTTTCTCTCAGTTTAGTATGTACGAATTGTTTTAGTTACGTTGTAAAACTGAAACATTTTGCTCGGAGTGACAAATGAAGAACCTGTACCAGTAGATTCGTTATGGACGACTTAAAAGACCAAAGTTACCTTCCTGCCATTTGAGAGAAAACAAGAACATTTTCTCTCGGTTTAGGTAGTACGAATTGTTTTAGTTACATTGTAAAACTTAAAAATGTTGCTTGGAGTGACGAACGAAGAACCGGTACGAGTAGATTCGCTATGGACGACCAAAAAGTTACCTTCCTGCTATTTGAGAGAAAACGATAAAACCTTATTGTTTTCTCTCGGTTTAGTAAGTATGAATGGTTTTAGTTACGTTGTAAAACTTTAAAATTTTGCTCGGAGTGACAAATGAAGAACCTCTACCAGTAGGTTCGTTATGGACGACTTAAAAGACCAAAGTTACCTTCATGCCATTTGAGAGAAAACAAGAAAATGTTCTCTCGGTTTAAGTAGTACGAATTGTTTTAGTTACATTGTAAAACTTAAAAATGTTGCTTGGAGTGATGAACGAAGAACCGGTACAGGTAGATTCGCTATGGACGACCAAAGTTACCTTCGTGCCATTTGAGAAATTATGATAAAATTTGGTTTTATCTCAGTTTAGTATGTATGAATTGTTTTAGTTGCGTTGTAAAACTTACAAATGTGGATTGGCGTGACGAATGAAGAACCCGTGCGAGAAGATTCGTTACGGACGACTTAAAAGACCAAAGTTACCTTCATGCCGTTTGAGAGAAAACGATGAAACTTTATTGTTTTCTCTCGGTTTAGTAAGCACAAATTGTTTTAGTTGCATTGTAAAACTTACAAACGTGGCTTGGAGTGACGAACGAAGCTAATATAGGTAGATTCGCTATGGACGACCGAAAAGTTACCTTCCTGCCATTTCAGAGAAAATAATACAACTTTATTGTGTTCTCTCGGTTTAGTAAGTACGAATTGTTTTAGTTGCATTGTAAAACTTACAAACTTGGAGTGACGAACAGAAGCTAATATAGGTAGATTCGCTATGGACGACCAAAATTTACCTTCCTGCCATTTGAGAGAAAATAATACAACTTTATTGTTTTCTCTCGGTTTAGTAAGTACGAATTGTTTTAGTTGCATTGTAAAACTTACAAACTTGGAGTGACGAACGAAGCTAATATAGGTAGATTTGCTATGGACGACCAAAAAGTTACCTTCCTGCCATTTGAGAGAAAATAATACAACTTTTATGTTTTCTCTCGGTTTAGTAAGTATGAATTGTTTTAGTTACGTTGTAAAACTTAAAAGATTTTGCTCGGAGTGACAAATGAAGAACCTGTACCAGTAGATTCGTTATGGACGACTTAAAAGACCAAAGTTACCTTCATGCCATTTGAGAGAAAACAAGAACATTTTCTCTCGGTTTAGGTAGTACGAATTGTTTTAGTTACATTGTAAAACTTAAAAATGTTGCTTGGAGTGATGAACGAAGAACTGGTACAGGTAGATTCGCTATGGACGACCAAAATTACCTTCATGCCATTTGAGAGAATATGATAAAATTTGGTTTTCTCTCAGTTTAGTATGTACGAATTGTTTTAGTTACGTTGTAAAACTGAAACATTTTGCTCGGAGTGACAAATGAAGAACCTGTACCAGTAGATCCGTTATGGACGACTTAAAAGACCAAAGTTACCTTCCTGCCATTTGAGAGAAACTAATACAACTTTATTGTTTTCTCTCGGTTTAGTAAGCACGAATTGTTTTAGTTGCATTGTAAAACTTACAAACGTGGCTTGGAGTGACGAACGAAGCTAATATAGGTAGATTCGCTATGGACGACCAAAAAGTGACCTTCCTGCCATTGTAGAGAGAACAATAAAAGTAATCAAATATTAAAAGCACCTGAGATGCAGAGCGGAGCCTCTCAGGAAGAGAAATAGTGCCGAACGAAAAGGTCAAAAGATTACCTCTGTCAGGCCGACACAGGTGGTAACTCAAAGCCCGGAGACGAGTCCTGGGAGGGGGCGTGGCCTGCTGATATAGATGTATCAGGCAGCGGCGAGGGAGAGAACACAGGTGGAATAGATTCCCGCTGTCTATATTTCATGTCCAAAATGGTGTGTTCCATGCAGGCGGTGTGATGTATGAGGTGAGAGAGAAGCTGGCTAAATGTGTAATTTCTCCCTTGATGGAACACGGCCGCCTGCCTATTCTTCTTCTTATTCCCCCCCCGCCTGCCTTGATGTCTCCCTTTCATTACCCGCCTGCCATCTATCACCTTTCCATATCGCTTACTTTTTAAATATACCTTTTTAAATACACCTTTTTTAAATGTAAACCTTTTTAAATATACTTGCCATGCACTCGGTCACCGGGGATCTGGGGGGGGGGGCAACACCGGAACGTTGAAAGAGCCGTTTTGGACCGTAAATCACCGCGAGAAATGAAAATATTAGTCTTATGGAAGTGTTATAATGAAGACAACACATGATGTAAGTGTCTATATTAGCCTACTATCAAAATCACTTTGAAAATCTTATATAAGTGTTACATTAAAGGCAACACATGATGTAAGTGTCTATATTAGCCTACTATCAAAATTACTTTTAAAAAGTCTTATATAAGTGTTATAATAAAGGCAACGTATGATGTAAGTGTCTATATTAGCCTACTATCAAAATGACTTTAAAAGTCTTACATAAGTGTTATAATGAAGACAACACATGATGTAAGTGTCTATATTAGCCTACTATCAAAATGACTTTAAAAGTCTTATATAAGTGTTATAATGAAGGCAACACATGCTGTAAGTGTCTATATTAGCCTACTATCAAAATTAATTTAAAAGTCTTATATAAGTGTTATAATGACGGCAACACATGATGTAAGTGTCTATATTAGCCTCCTATCAAAATGACTTTAAAAGTCTTATATAAGTGTTATAATGAAGACAACACATGGTGTAAGTGTCTATATTAACCTACTATCAAAATGACTTTAAAAGTCTTATATAAGTGTTATAACGAAGACAACACATGATGTAAGTGTCTATATTAGCCTACTATCAAAATAACTGTAAAAGTCTTATATACATGTTATAATGAAGGCAACACATGATGTAAGTGTCTATATTAGCCTACTATCAAAATGACTTTAAAAGTCTTACATAAGTGTTATAATGAAGACAACACATGATGTAAGTGTCTATATTAGCCTACTATCAAAATGACTTTAAAAGTCTTATATAAGTGTTATAATGAAGGCAACACATGCTGTAAGTGTCTATATTAGCCTACTATCAAAATTAATTTAAAAGTCTTATATAAGTGTTATAATGACGGCAACACATGATGTAAGTGTCTATATTAGCCTCCTATCAAAATGACTTTAAAAGTCTTATATAAGTGTTATAATGGAGACAACACATTATGTAAGTGTCTATATCAGCCTACTATCAAAATTACTTTAAAAGCCTTATATACGTGTTATAATGAAGACAACACATGGTGTAAGTGTCTATATTAACCTACTATCAAAATGACTTTAAAAGTCTTATATAAGTGTTATAATGAAGACAACACATGATGTAAGTGTCTATATTAGCCTACTATCAAAATAACTTTAAAAGTCTTATATACATGTTATAATGAAGGCAACACATGATGTAAGTGTCTATAATAGCCTACTATCAAAAGGACTTTATAGTTTTTATAATGAAGACAACACATGATGTAAGTGTCTATAATAGCCTACTATCAAAATGACTTTATAGTTGTTATAAGGAAGGCAACACATGATGTGTCTATATTAGCTATATTAGCCTACTATCAAAATGACTTAAGAAGTCTTGTGTTTTAATGAAGACAACACATGATGTAAGTGTCTATATTAGCGATATTAGCCTACTATCAAAATGCCTTTATAGTTTTTATAATGAAGACAACACATGATGTAAGTGTCTATATTAGCCTACTATCAAAATGACTTTAAAAGTCTTATATAAGTGTTATAATGAAGACAACCCATGATGTAAGTGTCTATAATAGCCTACTATCAAAATAACTTTAAAAGTCTTATATAAATGTTATAATGAAGGCAACACATGATGTAAGTGTCTATATTAGCGATATTAGCCTACTATCAAAATGCCTTTATAGTTTTTATAATGAAGGCAACACATGATGTAAGTGTCTATATTAGCCTACTATCAAAATGACTTTAAAAGTCTTATATAAGTGTTATAATGAAGACATCACATGATGTAAGTGTCTATATTAGCCTACTATCAAAATGACTTTAAAAGTCTTATATAAGTGTTATAATAAAGACTACACATGATGTAAGTGTCTATATTAGCCTACTATCAAAATGACTTTAAAAGTCTTATATAAGTGTCATAATGAAAACAACACATGATGTAAGTGTCTATATTAGCCTACTATCAAAATGACTTTAAAAGTCTTATATAAGTGTTATAATGAAGACAACACATGATGTAAGTGTCTATATTAGCCTCCTATCAAAATTACTTTAAAAGTTTCATATAAGTGTTATAATGAAGACAACACGTGGCGTAAGTGTCTATATTAGCCTACTATCAAAATGAATATAAAAGTCTTATATAAGTGTTAAAATGAAGACAACACATCATGTAAGTGTCTATATCAGCCTACTATCAAAATTACTTTAAAAGTCTTATATAAGTGTTATAATGAGACAACACATGATGTAAGTGTCTACATTAGCCTACTATCAAAATGACTTTAAAAGTCTTATATAAGTGTTATAATGAAGGCAACACATGATGTAAGTGTCTATATTAGCCTACTATCAAAATGTCTTTAAAAGTCTTATATAAGTGTTATAATGAAGGCAACACATGCTGTAAGTGTCTATATTAGCCTAATATCAAATTGATTTTAAAAGTCTTAAGCGTTATAATGAAGGCAACACATGATGTAAGTGTCTATATTAGCTTACTATCAAAATGACTTTAAAAGTCTTATATAAGTGTTATAATGAAGATAACACGTGGCGTAAGTGTCTATAATAGCCTACTATCAAAATGAATATAAAAGTCTTATATAAGTGTTATAATGCAGACAACACATGATGTAAGTGTCTATATTAGCCTACTATCAAAATGTCTTTAAAAGTCTTATATAAGTGTTATAATGAAGGCAACACATGCTGTAAGTGTCTATATTAGCCTAATATCAAAATGACTTTAAAAGTCTTATATAAGTGTTATAATGAAGATAACACGTGGCGTAAGTGTCTATAATAGCCTACTATCAAAATGAATATAAAAGTCTTATATAAGTGTTATAATGAAGGCAACACATGATGTAAGTGTCTATATTAGCCTACTATTAAAATGACTTTAAAAGTCTTATATAAGTGTTATAATGAAGGCAATACATGATGTAAGTGTCTATATTAGCCTACTATTAAAATGACTTTAAAAGTTTTATATAAGTGTTATAATGAAGGCAACACATGATGTAAGTGTCTATATTAGCCTACTATCAAAATTACTTTAAAAGCCGTATGGAAGTGTTATAATGAAGACAACACATGATGTAAGTGTCTATATTAGCCCACTATCAAAATAACTTTGAAAATCTTATAGAAGTGTTATAATGAAGACAACACATGATGTAAGTGTCTATATTAGCCTACTATCAAAATGACTTTAAAAGTCTTATATAAGTGTTATAATGAAGACAACACATGATGTAAGTGTCTATATTAGCCTACTATCAAAATAACTGTAAAAGTCTTATATACATGTTATAATGAAGGCAACACATGATGTAAGTGTCTATATTAGCCTACTATCAAAATGACTTTAAAAGTCTTACATAAGTGTTATAATGAAGACAACACATGATGTAAGTGTCTATATTAGCCTACTATCAAAATGACTTTAAAGGTCTTATATAAGTGTTATAATGAAGGCAACACATGCTGTAAGTGTCTATATTAGCCTACTATCAAAATTAATTTAAAAGTCTTATATAAGTGTTATAATGACGGCAACACATGATGTAAGTGTCTATATTAGCCTCCTATCAAAATGACTTTAAAAGTCTTATATAAGTGTTATAATGGAGACAACACATTATGTAAGTGTCTATATCAGCCTACTATCAAAATTACTTTAAAAGCCTTATATACGTGTTATAATGAAGACAACACATGGTGTAAGTGTCTATATTAACCTACTATCAAAATGACTTTAAAAGTCTTATATAAGTGTTATAATGAAGACAACACATGATGTAAGTGTCTATATTAGCCTACTATCAAAATAACTTTAAAAGTCTTATATACATGTTATAATGAAGGCAACACATGATGTAAGTGTCTATAATAGCCTACTATCAAAAGGACTTTATAGTTTTTATAATGAAGACAACACATGATGTAAGTGTCTATAATAGCCTACTATCAAAATGACTTTATAGTTGTTATAAGGAAGGCAACACATGATGTGTCTATATTAGCTATATTAGCCTACTATCAAAATGACTTAAGAAGTCTTGTGTTTTAATGAAGACAACACATGATGTAAGTGTCTATATTAGCGATATTAGCCTACTATCAAAATGCCTTTATAGTTTTTATAATGAAGACAACACATGATGTAAGTGTCTATATTAGCCTACTATCAAAATGACTTTAAAAGTCTTATATAAGTGTTATAATGAAGGCAACACATGATGGAAGTGTCTATAATAGCCTACTATCAAAATGACTTTAAAAGTCTTATATAAGTGTTATAATGAAGACAACCCATGATGTAAGTGTCTATAATAGCCTACTATCAAAATAACTTTAAAAGTCTTATATAAATGTTATAATGAAGGCAACACATGATGTAAGTGTCTATATTAGCGATATTAGCCTACTATCAAAATGCCTTTATAGTTTTTATAATGAAGGCAACACATGATGTAAGTGTCTATATTAGCCTACTATCAAAATGACTTTAAAAGTCTTATATAAGTGTTATAATGAAGACATCACATGATGTAAGTGTCTATATTAGCCTACTATCAAAATGACTTTAAAAGTCTTATATAAGTGTTATAATAAAGACTACACATGATGTAAGTGTCTATATTAGCCTACTATCAAAATGACTTTAAAAGTCTTATATAAGTGTTATAATGAAAACAACACATGATGTAAGTGTCTATATTAGCCTACTATCAAAATGACTTTAAAAGTCTTATATAAGTGTTATAATGAAGACAACACATGATGTAAGTGTCTATATTAGCCTCCTATCAAAATTACTTTAAAAGTTTCATATAAGTGTTATAATGAAGACAACACGTGGCGTAAGTGTCTATATTAGCCTACTATCAAAATGAATATAAAAGTCTTATATAAGTGTTAAAATGAAGACAACACATCATGTAAGTGTCTATATCAGCCTACTATCAAAATTACTTTAAAAGTCTTATATAAGTGTTATAATGAGACAACACATGATGTAAGTGTCTACATTAGCCTACTATCAAAATGACTTTAAAAGTCTTATATAAGTGTTATAATGAAGGCAACACATGATGTAAGTGTCTATATTAGCCTACTATCAAAATGTCTTTAAAAGTCTTATATAAGTGTTATAATGAAGGCAACACATGCTGTAAGTGTCTATATTAGCCTAATATCAAATTGATTTTAAAAGTCTTAAGCGTTATAATGAAGGCAACACATGATGTAAGTGTCTATATTAGCTTACTATCAAAATGACTTTAAAAGTCTTATATAAGTGTTATAATGAAGATAACACGTGGCGTAAGTGTCTATAATAGCCTACTATCAAAATGAATATAAAAGTCTTATATAAGTGTTATAATGCAGACAACACATGATGTAAGTGTCTATATTAGCCTACTATCAAAATGTCTTTAAAAGTCTTATATAAGTGTTATAATGAAGGCAACACATGCTGTAAGTGTCTATATTAGCCTAATATCAAAATGACTTTAAAAGTCTTATATAAGTGTTATAATGAAGATAACACGTGGCGTAAGTGTCTATAATAGCCTACTATCAAAATGAATATAAAAGTCTTATATAAGTGTTATAATGAAGGCAACACATGATGTAAGTGTCTATATTAGCCTACTATTAAAATGACTTTAAAAGTCTTATATAAGTGTTATAATGAAGGCAATACATGATGTAAGTGTCTATATTAGCCTACTATTAAAATGACTTTAAAAGTTTTATATAAGTGTTATAATGAAGGCAACACATGATGTAAGTGTCTATATTAGCCTACTATCAAAATTACTTTAAAAGCCGTATGGAAGTGTTATAATGAAGACAACACATGATGTAAGTGTCTATATTAGCCCACTATCAAAATAACTTTGAAAATCTTATAGAAGTGTTATAATGAAGACAACACATGATGTAAGTGTCTATATTAGCCTACTATCAAAATGACTTTAAAAGTCTCATATAAATGTTATAATGAAGGCAACGCATGATGTAAGTGTCTATATTAGCCTACTATCAAAACTATTTTTAAAATCTACAAGTGTTATAATGAAGACAACACATGATGTAAGTGTCTATATTAGCCTACTATCAAAATGACTTTAAAAGTCTCATATAAATGTTATAATGAAGACAACACATGATGTAAGTGTCTATATTAGCCTACTATCAAAATCACTTTGAAAATCTTATATAAGTGTTTTAATGAAGACAACACATGATGTAAGTGTCTATATTAGCCTACTATCAAAATCACTTTGAAAATCTTATATAAGTGTTTTAATGAAGACAACACATGATGTAAGTGTCTATATTAGCCTACTATCAAAATCACTTTGAAAATCTTATATAAGTGTTTTAATGAAGACAACACATGATGTAAGTGTCTATATTAGCCTACTATCAAAATCACTTTGAAAATCTTATATAAGTGTTATAATGAAGACAACAGGTGGCGTAAGTGTCTATATTATCTACAATAGCCTACTATCAAAATGACTTAAGTTATTGAGTCTGTTAAGCTGATTGCACAGCTAGCTTCGGCAGCTAGCGGGTCCATGACCATGGCTTCTGTTTTGTTTGATTTGCCGTTTTACTGCCTTGTTACAGACACAGTTTGGACACAATGCGACTTATAGTCCGGTGCGGCTTATTTACGGGAATAATGTTTGGTTTTTTTAGCGTGTGCGGTTTATAGTCACTCTGCTGACTGATTGAGTCAAACGCCGTCAGTGATCCCTCTGGAATGAAGTTAGTGCTGCGATAGTGTCTTGCCAACATGCCGCTAATCACGTGAGATGGGTGGTGTCTATCAGAGCTGGCCGGGCGGGCCTTTTAATGACGCTCTGAGGGCCGCCTGCTCCCTCTATCTTCATTGAACTGTGTCCCCGCCTAATTGGGCCTAGATTTCACTATCCACCTGCTCACACACACACACACACACACACACACACACACACACACACACACACACACAAACACACACACAAACACACACTCTGATTCACAACTTACACAGGCGGTATAACGGGGTGGTAAGCAAGCGGTTGGCGATACAGGTTGTGTTCAAGGCGAAGGCGCTCAAAAGAGAAACCGTTGAAAACCTTCCAAGCTGGTCCGTATCGCACTGATAAAGTATAAATATCGCCCAAAAAATAACGCCGTCGTAAGTCAATAATATGAGCAAAGACACTCTGTCCAAACGGTGTCTGCAGCAAGGCAGTAAAACGGCCGAGCAAACAAAATGAAATGAATGGGACATTCTTCAAAGTTCCACAACTCCCACATTTTTCATCTGATTGAAACTGTTCCAACTTCATAATATTTAGCCTTTTTTCAGTATTGATTTTTGTTTTTTTCGCCCCCCGTTTTAGACAAAATGAAAGATAAAGAACTGAATAATTAACTAAACCTAAAATGAAATTGGAATTCTAATAATCGTCACTTCAAGCAACATTTGTAAAGTTTTCAATATAACTATAACTATTCATACTTTTTTTTAAATTTTGATGCTTCTAATGTTTTAGTTCAACAAAGTCAATATATTATTTTTTTAAATGCTAAAAACAGATATTAAATAAATATAAAAACAAAACTTTGCCCGATTGGTGACCAAGTATATTATTATTATTCATTATTTGTTACAAAGTGTCAACTTTTTCCTCTTTTAATTCAGATTTTTTTGCTCTTTTTCATAAAAATTTTCACAGTTTTTTTTTTTTTTGCTCTTAGACAAAATGAAAGATAAAGAACTGAATAATTAACAAAACCTAAAATGAAATTGGAATTCTAATAATCGTCACTTCAAGCAACATTTGTAAAGTTTTCAATATAACTATAACTATTCATCCTTTTTTAAAATTTTGATGCTTCTAATATTTTAGTTCCACAAAGTCAATATATTAATTATTGAAATGCTAAAAACAGATATTAAATAAATATAAAGACAAAACTTTGCCCGATTGGTGACCAAGTATATTATTATTATTCATTATTTGTTACAAAGTGTCAGCTTTTTCTCTTTTAATTCAGATTTTTTTGCTCTTTTTTGATAAAAAATTTTCACTATTGTTTTTTTTTTTTTTTTTTTTCGCACTTTGGACACCGCCCCCCGTCTTGGACAAAATGAAAGATAAAGAACTGAATAATTAACAAAACCTAAAATGAAATTGGAATCCTAATAATCACCACCTCAAGCAACATTTGTAAAGTTTTAAATATAACTATAACTAATCATGCTTTTTTTAATTTTGATGTTTCTACTATTTTAGTTCAACAAAGTCAATATATTAATTTTTGAAATGCTAAAAACAGATGTTAAATAAATATAAAGACAAGACTTTGCCCGATTGGTGACCAAGTATATTATTATTATTAATTATTTGTTACAAAGTGTCAGCTTTTTCTCTTTCAATTCAGATTTTTTTGCTCTTTTTCATAAACATTTTCACAGTTTTTTTTTTTTTTTGCTCTTAGACAAAATGAAAGATAAAGAACTGAATAATTAACAAAACCTAAAATGAAATTGGAATTCTAATAATAGTCACTTCAAGCAACATTTGTAAAGTTTTCAATATAACTATAACTATTCATACTTTTTTTTAAATTTTGATGCTTCTAATGTTTTAGTTCAACAAAGTCAATATATTAATTTTTGAAATGCTAAAAACAGATATTAAATAAATATAAAGACAAAACTTTGCCCGATTGGTGACCAAGTATGTTATTATTATTAATTATTTGTTACAAAGTGTCAGCTTTTTCTCTTTTAATTCAGATGTTTTGCTCTTTTTTCATTAAAAATTTCATTGTTTTTTTTTGTTTTTTTTGCACTTTGGACACCGCCCCCCCCCCCCCCCCCCCCCGTCTTAGACAAAATGAAAGATAAAGAACTGAATAATTAACAAAACCTAAAAAGAAATTGGAATTCTAAAAATCGTCACTTCAAGCAAGATTTGTAAAGTTTTCAATATAACTATAACTATTCATACTTTTTTTTAAATTGTGATGCTTCTAATATTTTAGTTCAACAAAGTCAATATATTAATTTTTGAAATGCTAAAAACAGATATTAAATAAATATAAAGACAAAACTTTGCCCGATTGGTGACCAAGTATGTTATTATTATTAATTATTTGTTACAAAGTGTCAGCTTTTTCTCTTTTAATTCAGATTTTTTTGCTCTTTTTTCATAAAAATTTTCATTGTTTTTTTTCTTTTTTTGGTTCTTTTTTCGCTCTTTGCACTGAATCGTCAACAGAATTGAAAATGGAATTGGAATCCTAAAAAATCGTCACTCCAAGCAACATTTGTAAGTTTTACAATATAGCTAAAACTATTCATACTTTTTTTTTGTTTTGAGGCTTTTAATATTTTAGTCATTTATTCATTTATTTATTCATTTATTTTAACGTAGGTAGTCTTTTCCATACCTTAATTGTGTCCAAACTGTGTCTGTAACAAGGCAGTAAAACGGCCGATCGAACGAAACAGAAGCCATGGTCATGGACCCGCTAGCTGCTGAAGCTAGCTGTCCAATCAGCTAAACAGACTCAATAACTAAAGTCATTTTGATAGTAGGCTATTGTAGATAATTTAGACACTTACGCCACGTGTTGTCTTCATTATAACACTTATATAAGGCTTTTAAAGTCATTTTGATAGTAGGCTAATATAGACACTTACGTCATGTGTTGTCTTCATTATAACACTTATATAAGGCTTTTAAAGTCATTTTGATAGTAGGCTAATATAGACACTTACGTCATGTGTTGTCTTCATTATAACACTTATATAAGACTTTTATATTCATTTTGATAGTAGGCTAATATAGACACATCATGTGTTGCCTTCATTATCACACTTATATAAGGCTTTTAAAGTCATTTTGATAGTAGGCTAATATAGACACTTACGTCATATGTTGTCTTCATTAAAACACTTATATAAGATTTTCTAAGTGATTTTGATAGTAGGCTAATATAGACACTTTCATCATGTGTTGTCTTCATTAAAACACTCATATGAGATTTTTAAAGCCATTTTGATAGTAGGCTAATATAGACACTTACATCATGTGTTGTCTTTAATGTAACACTTATATAAGACTTTTGAAGTCATTTTGATAGTAGGCTAATATAGACACTTACATCATGTGTTGTCTTCATTATAACACTTCTATAAGATTTTCAAAGTTATTTTGATAGTAGGCTAATATAGACACTTCCATCATGTGTTGCCTTCATTATAACACTTATATAAGGCTTTTATAGACATATACATTTTCTACCACTTATTCCCTTTGGGGTCGCGGGGGGCGCTGGTGCCTATCTCAGCTAAAATTGGGCGGAAGGCGGGGTACACCCTGGACAAGTCGCCACCTCATCGCAGGGCCATATATATTTATATATATATATTTTTTTTAAATGCTAAAAACAGATATTAAATAAATATAAAGACAAAACTTTGTGTGATTGGTGAGCTAGTATGTTATTATTATTCATTATTTGTTACAAAGTCCTAGCTTTTTCTCATTTAATTTAGATTTTTTTCACTATTGTTTCTAATTTTTTTCATTCGACCATTTTTGCGATTCCAGATACATTCGTGATGGCGTCAGTTCGCCGTGGTGCGTTCAAGGACACTTGGCAGTCCGACTTGTACGTCCCCACACGTACTGAGTGCTGGAATAAAAGATGTTCTCGGGGTAAATTGGGTAAGTGAAAAGTAAGCAGCCAACATGACATTTACAACATATAGTAAAGCGTGCGGCTACAGCAAGGTGTGTAAATCTGAGGGCATTTATGTGACTGTTAGCACTACACTGTAACCACGGCGACGCTTTGCATTTGTGTGAAGTGACCTGCCACTAAAGTCCACACTAGGGTGCTAATAAAGTACTGCAGTACTAATGAATCCTAATCGGTACAATACCGCCGCTAAAAAGTACCGTTATTATTTAATTTTTGTTTTTTACGGGCAATGTCACATGTTGCATTGCTGGTTTTACCAGCGGAGGAGCATGTTCGGCAGTGCACACACACAGAGTACTTACAAGCAGACACAAGGTGTAGACAGAAATGGGAGAACAGACGCATTTTGGTGTAAAAAGTCAAAATAAAGGTGAAGTTAGAACACTGAAACACATTCAGGAAGAGCTGCTTCTAAATCACTAATCCAAATAAAGTATGTTTCTTACAAGTAGCATTATCACTGGAGGACGAGGAATAGCTAAAAATGCTTCACTACACAGCATAGGAGGATACAATAGCTCACCGCCGTCACAATGTAAACAAACGCCATGGGTGGATCTACACCTGGCATCCACTGTAATGATACCAAGTACAGGAGCGTATCCAGTGTATACTACTATTATTACATCGATATTTTTTATCATCACAATATCATGTTATGTTAATAAAGTCAGTAAATATGTCCCTGGACACATGAGGACTTTCAATATGACCAATGTATGATCCTATAACTACTTGGTATCTGATCCATACCTAAATGTGTGGTATCGTCCAAAACTAATGTCAAGTATCAAATAAGAGAAGAATAAGTGAACAGAAGTGTAGATAGAACATGTTCAAACAGAAAACAGGGCGACACCTACCCTTTACATCAGAATTTCTTAACCATATTACTATTGGTTTATTAAGTATTATATTTTGTTGTATAATCCTGTAACTACTTGGTTTCGAATTGATACCTAAATGTGCGGTATCATCCAGTATCAAAGAAGAGAAGAATAAGTGATTATTACATTTGAACAGAAGTGTAGATAGAACATGTTAAAACGGAAAACAGGGCGACACCTACCCTTCACATCAGAATTTCTTAACCATGTTACTATTGGTTTGTTAAGTATTATATTTTGTTGTATAATCCTGTAACTACTTGGTATCGGATCGATACCTAAATGTGCGGTATCATCCAGTATCAAAGAAGAGAAGAATAAGTGATTATTACATTTGAACAGAAGTGTAGATAGAACATGTTAAAACGGAAAACAGGGCGACACCTACCCTTTACATCAGAATTTCTTAACCATATTACTATTGGTTTATTAAGTATTATATTTTGTTGTATAATCCTGTGACTCCTTGGTATCGGATCGATACCTAAATGTGTGGCATCATCCAAAACTAATGTCAAGTATCAAAGAAGAGAAGAATAAGTGATATTACATTTTAACAGAAGTGTAGATAGAACATGTTAAAACAGAAAATAAGCAGATATTAACAATAAATGAAGTAGATTAATAATAATTTTTTACAGTTTGTCCCTCATAATGTGTAGAAAATAATAGGTGTTTACATGACACAATATGTTACTGCAGACTAATTAGGAGTCTTTGTTTGTTTACTTACTACTAAAAGATGAGTTGACTATTTTATTTAAGTTCTAAATGACAATAATAAACATTTGTTTATAATTGATTCTGTTTAGCTGATTGGAGAGCTAGCTTCCGCAGCTAGCAGGTCCATGACCATGACTTCTCTTTTGTTTGATTAGCCGTTTTACTGCCTTGTGGAAAAAAATGACGGTATGTAAATAAACATTTACAGATAATTGCTGTGTAAAATAAGTCTTATAGTCCGGTGCGGTGTGTTTTAGTTGCTAACCCCTCCTTTTTATTTTTAACAAAGGTAGTCTTTTTTAATTGTGTGTTTTAGTTGCTAAGCCCTCGTCCTTTATTTATGTTTGTATTTTTTTAACTTTAGTAGTCTTTTTAATTGAGTGTTGTGTGTGTTTTAGTTGCTAACCCCTCCTTATTTTTGTCTTTTTTTAATGTTAGTATTTTTTATTGTTTTGTGTGTTTTAGTGGCTAAGCCTTCCTTATTTGTTTTTGTATTTTTTTAATGTTTGTCTTTTTTAAAAAAATGTGTGTGTTTTAGTTGCTAACCCCTCCTTTTTATTTTTAACAAAGGTAGTCTTTTTTAATTGTGTGTTTTAGTTGCTAAGCCCTCCTCCTTTATTTATGTTTGTATTTTTTTAACTTTAGTAGTCTTTTTAATTGAGTGTTGTGTGTGTTTTAGTTGCTAACCCCTCCTTATTTTTGTCTTTTTTTAATGTTAGTATTTTTTATTGTTTTGTGTGTTTTAGTGGCTAAGCCTTCCTTATTTGTTTTTGTATTTTTTTAATGTTTGTCTTTTTTAAAAAAATGTGTGTGTTTTAGTTGCTAACCCGTCCTTTTTTTTTTTTTTAATGTTAGTAGTCTTTTTTATTGTGTGTTTTGTGTGTTTTAGTTGCTAACACCCCCCTTTATTTTTTTATTTTTAACGTTAGTAGTCTTTTTATATTGTGTGTTTTGTGTTTTAGTTGCTAACCCTCCTTCGTTTTTTTAACGTAAGTAATCTTTTTTTTATTGTGTTTTGTGTCTTTTAGTTGCTAACCCCTCTTTTATTTTTTCATTTTTTTATTTTTAATGTTAGTAGTCTTTTTAATTGAGTGTTTTAGTTGCTAAACCAACCCTCCTTATTTTTGTCTTTTTTTAATGTTAGTATTTTTTATTGTTTTGTGTGTGTTTTAGTTGCCAAGCCCTCCTTATTTATTTGTTTTTGTATTTTTTTAATGTTAGTCTTTTTAAAAAAAATGTGTGTGTTTTAGTTGCTAACCCGTCCTTTTTTTTTTTTTTTAATGTTAGTAGTCTTTTTTATTGTGTGTTTTGTGTGTTTTAGTTGCTAACCCCTTCTACATTTATTATTATTTTTAACGTTAGTAGTTTTTTTATATTGTGTGTTTTGTGTCTTTTAGTTGCTAACCCCTCTTTTATGTTTTCATTTTTTTATTTTTAATGTTAGTAGTCTTTTTAATTGAGTGTTTTAGTTCCTAAACCAACCCTCCTTATTTTTTTTATTTTTTTAATGTTAGTATTTTCTATTGTTTTGTGTGTGTTTTAATTGCTAAGCCCTCCTTATTTATTTGTTTTTGTATTTTTTTAATGTTAGTCTTTTTAAAAAAATTTTGGTGTGTTTTAGTTGCTAACCCGTCCTTTTTTTTTTTTTAATGTTAGTAGTCTTTTTTATTGTGTGTTTTGTGTGTTTTAGTTGCTAACCCCCCCTTTATTTATTTATTTTTAACGTTAGTAGTTTTTTTAATTGAGTGTTTTGTGTGTTTTAGTTGCTAACACCTTCTTCATTTATTATTACTTTTTTTTAACGTTAGTCTTTTTATATTGTGTGTTTTGTGTTTTAGTTGCTAACCCCTCTTTTATTTTTTTATTTTTAATATTAGTAGTCTTTTTTAATTGAGTGTTTTAGTTCCTAAACCCTCCTTATTTTTTTCTTTTTTTAATGTTAGTATTTTTTATTGTTTTGTGTGTGTTTTAGTTGCTAACTCATCCTTCTTTATTTTATTTATTTATTTTATCTTAACGTTAGTAGTCTTTTTTTAATTTAGTGTTTCGTGTGTTTCAGTTGCTAACCCCTCCTATTTAATTTAATTTATTAATTAATTTATTTATTTTTAACATTAGTGGTCTTTTTTAATTTAGTGTTTTGTGTTTTAGTTGCTAACACCTCCTTTATTTTCTTCTTTTTAACCTTAGTAGTCTTTTTTTTTTATTGTTTTGTGTGTTTTAGTTGCTAACCCCTCCTCCTCTATTTTATTTATTTTTATTTTTATTTTATTTTAACGTTAGTAGTCTTTTTTAATTTAGTGTTTTGTGTGTTTTAGTTGCTAACACCTCTTTTATTTTTTTTATTTTTAATGTTAGTAGTCTTTTTTAATTGAGTGTTTTAGTTCCTAAACCCTCCTTATTTTTTTCTTTTTTTAATGTTAGTATTTTATTGTGTTGTGTGTGTTTTAGTTGCTATCCCCTCCTCCTTTATTTGTTTTTGTATTATTTTAACGTTACTAGTCTTTTTTTATTTGTTTTGTATGTTTGAGTTGCGAACCTCTTTTTTTTTTTAACGATAGTAGTCTTTTTTAATTTAGTGTTTTGTGTGTTTCAGTTGCTAACCCCTCCTATTTTATTTTATTTCTTTATTTTTATTCTTTAACGTTAGTGGTCTTTTTAATTGAGTGTTTTGTGTGTTTTAGTTGCTAACTCCTCCTATTTTATTTTATTTCTTTATTTTTATTCTTTAACGTTAGTGGTCTTTTTAATTGAGTGTTTTGTGTGTTTTAGTTGCTAACTCCTCCTCCTTTATGTCTTTATTTATTTATTCATTTATTTTAACATAGGTAGTCTTTTTTTGCTGAGTATTTTCCTTGTGGAAACAACATAATTAAACATTTACAGATCATTTTCTGTGTAAATAAGTGATGCCACAGATATAAGTGCTTTATAGTCGGGGAAAAAAGGGCGTGTCCCAATGGCTGCAATCTGATTGGTTAAAGCCTCACTGCTTGCAGGAAGTAGTCAGTTTGGGGGAAATAGTGCCATTTTATAGAAGAACTGTCAGAAGTGTCAGGTGTTTACTTGCCTCCATCACCTGGAAGCCAGGTGATGGACATATTCCCCCCCCCCCCAAGACCAGGGACGGGGATGGCGCTTCCTCCCCTCGTTAGCGTGCCTCCGCCATAAAAGGATGATGCCTGTCATCAGTCACTTTGCAACATTGATTCGAATGTAAAGATGTGTGTTAGCAACATCAATGCACACAATCATGCCCCAAAATGAAATGACTCGCTGCCATTGATTGTTCTCCCTTCCGTGTTTTTACGCCCTCAATGTAATCATGGCAGCTCCTACTTTGCATTGATTTGATAAGGCGGATATTATAAATATTTTGAAGAGGAAGGCAGACGGGCTGAATATTACACGCCTGGTTTTCATAAATTTCAATATGGGGCCAGTCTTTAGCCCGGAGCCAAGCAAGGACGGCCATTAGGGCTCCCGTGCAATTGCCCCCCTTATTAATGTGGCTTTAGCTCCTGAATTGTGCAGCGCTAATGTGCTAAATGCGATAAAACAGCCGGCCATCCCTCAAATGTTGCAATATGTTGTCTCGCTGGGAACTTTGAGAGCAGGAGCCAGACGTCTGGAACTGAAGACTGCAGGACTTTAACTCATCTTGTCCTTTTTCAAAATGGAACATTAGTAGTCTTTTTTTAATGACTGTTTTGTGTCTTTTAGTTGCTATCCTTCCTTTTTTTTAACATTAGTAGTCTTTTATATGTGTTTTGTGTGTTTTAGTTGCTAACCTTCCTTTTTTTTAACGGAAGTAGTCATTTTTATTGAGTGTTTTGTGTGTTTTAGTTGCTAACCTTCCTTTTTTTTCAACATTAGTAGTCTTTTTTATTGTTTTAGTTGCTAACCCCTCTTTCTTTTTTTGTTTTTGAATTTTTTTAACATTAGTAGTCATTTTTATTTTGTACTTTGTGTGTTTTAGTTGCTAACCCCTCTTTCTTTATTTATTTGTGTATTTTTTTTAACATTAGTAGTCTTTTATTGTGTTTTGTGTGGTTTAGTTGCTAACCCCTCTTTCTTTTTTTTGTTTTTGAATTTTTTTAACATTAGTAGTCATTTTTATTTTGTACTTTGTGTGTTTTAGTTGCTAACCCCTCTTTCTTTCTTTATTTTTGTATTTTTTTAACATTAGTAGTCTTTTTTTATTGAGTGTTTTGTGTGTTTTATTTGCTAACCCCTCTTTCTTTATTTTATTTTTGTATTTTTTTTTACATTAGTAGTCATTTTTATTCAGTGTTTTGTGTGTTTTAGTTGCTAACCCCTCTATTTTATTTTTTAATTTTTTTGACGTTAGTAGTCATTTTTATTGAGTGTTTACGTGTTTTAGTTGCTAACCCCTCTTCTTTTATTTTTATTTTTTATTTTTTTTGACGTTAGTAGTCATTTTTATTGAGTGTTTTGCGTGTTTTAGTTGCTAACCCCTCTATATTTTATTTGTGTATTTTTTTGACGTTAGTAGTCATTTTTGAGTGTTTTGCGTGTTTTAGTTGCTAACCCCTCTTTCTTTATTTTATTTTTGTATTTCTTTTACATTAGTAGTCATTTTTATTGAGTGTTTTGTGTGTTTTAGTTGCTAACCCCTCTTTCTTTTTATTGTTTTTGAATTTTTTTAACATTAGTAGTCATTTTTATTTTGTACTTTGTGTTTTAGTTGCTAGCCCCTTTATTTATTTTTGTATTTTTTTTGACGTTAGTAGTCTTTTTTATTGAGTGTTTTGTGTGTTTTATTTGCTAACCCCTCTTTCTTTATTTTATTTTTGTATTTTTTTTTACGTTAGTAGTCATTTTTTTTCAGTGTTTTGTGTGTTTTATTTGCCAACCCCTCTTTCTTTATTTTATTTTTGTATTTTTTTTTACGTTAGTAGTTATTTTTATTCAGTGTTTTGTGTGTTTTAGTTGCTAACCCCTCTTTCTTTATTTTATTTTTTTTGTATTATTTTTTTTGCATATTTAGTCTTTTTTATTTAGTGTTTTGTGTGTTTTAGTTGCTAAGCCCTCCTTTTTATTTATTTATTTTTATTTAAAAAAAAATTACGTTAGTCTTTTTTTATTGTGTTTTGTGTTTTTTAGTTGCTAAACCCCTCCTTTTATTGATAAATTTATTTATTTGTTATGTTTGTAGTCTTTTTTTTAATTTAGTGTTTTGTGGGTTTTAGTTGCTAACCCCTCATTTTTGTAAAACATTTTTTAACATAGTCTTTTTTTATTGAGTGTTTTGTTTCTGTTTTGTTGGATCGTCCGTTTTACTGCCCTGTCACAGGCACCGTTTGGAAACAATTAAGCTATGTAAATACAGTTTCTGTTAAAAAAACTAATTTCAATTCGTTTATATCTGCGACTTATAGCTTGCGCAGCTAGCGGGTCCATGACCATGACTTATGTTTTGTGTGATCGGCCGTTTTACTACCTTGTGGGAATAATTTAGGTATGTAAATCCACATTTACTGATAATTTATCTGTAAATACCTGATGTCACAATGTATATATATATATATATATATATATATATATTTTTTGTTTCTGTTTTGTTGGATCGACCGTTTTACTGCCCTGTCACAGGCACCATTTGGAAACAATTAAGCCATGTAAATACATTTTCTGTGTAAATAACTCATTTCGCATAGTTTATATCTGCGATTTATAGCTTGCGCAGCTAGCGGGTCCATGACCATGACTTATGTTTTGTGTGATCGGCCATTTTACTGCCTTGTGGGAACAATTTAGGTATGTAAATCCACATTTAATGATAATTTATGTGTAAATACCTGATGTCACAACGTATATATATATATATATATATATATATATATATATATATATATATATATATATATATATATATATAGATATATATATATATTTTTTTGTTTGTTTCTGTTTTGTTGGATCGGCCGTTTTACTGCCCTGTCACAGGCACCGTTTGGAAACAATTAAGCTATGTAAATACATTTTCTGTGTAAATAACTAGTTTCACATGGTTTATATCTGTAACCTATAGCTTGCGCAGCTAGCGGGTCCATGACCATGACTTATGTTTTGTGTGATCGGCCGTTTTACTGCCTTGTGGGAACAATTTAGGTATGTAAATCCACATTTAATGATAATTTATGTGTAAATACCTGATGTCACAACGTATATATATATTTTTGTTTGTTTCTGTTTCGTTGGATCGGCCGTTTTACTGCCCTGTCACAGGCACCGTTTGAAAACAATTAAGCCATGTAGATGAATTTTCTGTGTAAATAACTAATTTCACATCATTTAAATCTGCGACTTATGGCTTGCGCAGCTAGCAGGTCCATGACTTCTGTTTTGTACAATCAGCCGTTTTACTGCCTTGTAGGAATAATCAATGTATGTAAATAAAAATGTTATGATAATTTCTGCGTAAATAACTCATGCCACAACGTATATAATTTGATTGTTTGTTTCTGTTTTGTTGGATCGGCCGTTTTACTGCCCTGTCACAGGCACCGTTTGGAAACAATTAAGCTATGTAAATACATTTTCTGTGTAAATAACTCATTTCACTTCGTTTATACCTGCAATTTATAGCTTGCGCAGCTAGCGGGTCCATGACCATGACTTATGTTTTGTGTGATCGGCCGTTTTACTGCCTTGTGTTAACAATTTAGGTATGTAAATCCACATTTAATGATAATTTATGTGGAAATACCTGATGTCACAACGTATATATATATATATATATTTTTTTTTTGTTTCTGTTGTGTTGGATCGGCCGTTTTACTGCCCTGTCACAGGCACAGTTTGAAAACAATTAAGCTATGTAGATACATTTTCTGTGTAAATAACTCATTTCACATAGTTTATATCTGCGACTTATGGCTTGCGCAGCTAGCGAGTCCATGACCATGACTTATGTTTTGTGTGACTGCCGTTTTACTGCCTTGTGGGAACAATTTAGGTATTTAAATCCACATTTAATGATGATTTATGTGTAAATACCTGATGTCACAACGTATATATTTATATTTTTGTTTGTTTCTGTTTTGTCGGATCGGCCGTTTTACTGCCCTGTCACAGGCACCGTTTGGAAACAATTAAGGTATATAAATACATTTTCTGTGTAAATAACTCATTTCACATCGTTTAAATCTGCGACTTATAGCTTGCGCAGCTAGCGGGTCCATGACTTAAGTTTTGTACAATCAGCCGTTTTACTGCCTTGTAGGAATAATCAATGTATGTAAATATAATTTTTATAATTTCTGCGTAAATAACTCATGTCACAACGTATATAATTTGATTGTTTATTTCTGTTTTGTTAGATCTCCCGTTTTACTGCCCTGTCACAGGCACCGTTTGGAAACAATTAAGCTATGTAGATACATTTTCTGTGTTAATAACTCATTTCACATAGTTTATATCTGCGATTTATAGCTTGCGCAGCTAGCGGGTCCATGACCATGACTTATGTTTTGCGTGATCGGCCGTTTTACTGCCTTGTGGGAACAATTTAGGTATGTAAATCCACATTTAATGACCATTTCTGTGTAAATAACTCATGCCACAACGTATATAATTTGATTGTTTGTTTCTGTTTTGTTGGATCAGCCGTTTTACTGCCCTGTCACAGGCCCCATTTGGAAACAATTAAGGTATGTAAATACATTTTCTGTGTAAATAACTCATTTCACATTGTTTAAATCTGCGATTTATGGCTTGCGCAGCTAGCGGGTCCATGACTTCTGTTTTGTACAATCAGCCGTTTTACTGCCTTGAGGAATAATCAATGTATGTAAATAAAAAAATTATGATAATTTCTGCATAAATAACTCATGTCACAACGTATATAACTTGATTGCTTCTGTTTGGTTGGATCGGCCGTTTTACTGCCCTGTCACAGGCACCGTTTGGAAACAATTAATCTATGTAAATACATTTTCAGTGTAAATAACTCATTTTACATCGTTTATATCTCCGACTTATAGCTTGCGCAGCTAGTGGGTCCATGACCATGACTTATGTTTTGTACGATAGGCCGTTTTACTGCCTTGTGGGAACAATTTAGGTATGTAAATTCACATTTAATGATAATTTATGTGGAAATACCTGATGTCACAACGTATATATATTTTTTTGTTTGTTTCTGTTTTGTTGGATCGGCCGTTTTACTGCCCTGTCACAGGCACCGTTTGGAAACAATTAAGCCATGTAAATACAGTTTCTGTTAAAAAAACTAATTTCACTTCGTTTATATCTGCGACTTATAACTTGCGCAGCTAGCGGGTCCATGACAATTACTTATGTTTTGTGTGATCGGCCGTTTTACTACCTTGTGGGAACAATTTCGGTATGTAAATCCAGATTTAATGATAATTTATGTGTAAATACCTGATGTCACAACGTATACATTTATATTTTTGTTTGTTTCTGTTTTGTGGGATCGGCCGTTTTACTGCCCTGTCACAGGCACCGTTTGGAAACAATTTAGCCATGTAGATACATTTTCTGTGTAAATAACTCTTTTCACATAGTTTATATCTGCGACTTAGAGCTTGCACAGCTAGCGGGTCCATGACCATGACTTATGTTTTGTGTGATCGGCCGTTTTACTACCTTGCGGGAATAATTTAGGTATGTAAATCCACATTTACTGATAATTTATCTGTAAATACCTGATGTCACAATATATATATATATATATATTTTTTTTGTTTGTTTCTGTTTTGTTGGATCGGCCGTTTTACTGCCCTGTCACATGCACCATTTGGAAACAATTAAGCCATGTAAATACATTTTCTGTGTAAATAACTCATTTCTCATAGTTTATATCTGCGATTTATAGCTTGCGCAGCTAGCGGGTCCATGACCATGACTTATGTTTTGTGTGATCGGCCATTTTACTGCCTTGTGGGAACAATTTAGGTATGTAAATCCACATTTAATGACAATTTATGTGTAAATACCTGATGTCACAACGTGTATGTATATATATATATATATATATATATATATATTTATATATTTTTTTTTTTTATTTGTTTGTTTCTGTTTTGTTGGATCGGCCGTTTTACTGCCCTGTCACAGGCACCGTTTGGAAACAATTAAGCTATGTAAATACATTTTCTGTGTAAATAACTCATTTCACATGGTTTATATCTGTAACCTATAGCTTGCGCAGCTAGTTGGTCCATGACCATGACTTACGTTTTGCGTGATCGGCCGTTTTACTGCCTTCTGGGAACAATTTCGGTATGTAAATCCAGATTTAATGATGATTTATGTGTAAATACCTGATGTCACAACGTATACTTTTATATTTTTGTTTGTTTCTGTTTTGTGGGATCGGCCGTTTTACTGCCCTGTCACAGGCACCGTTTGGAAACAATTTAGCCATGTAGATACATTTTCTGTGTAAATAAATCTTTTCACATAGTTTATATCTGCGACTTAGAGCTTGCGCAGCTAGCGGGTCCATGACCATGACTTATGTTTTGTGTGATCGGCCATTTTACTGCCTTGTGGGAACAATTTAGGTATGTAAATCCACATTTAATGATAATTTATGTGTAAATACCTGATGTCACAACGTATATATATATATATTTTTGTTTGTTTCTGTTTTGTGTGATCGGCCGCTTTACTGCCTTGTGGGAAAAATTTAGGTATGTAAATCCACATTTAATGATAATTTATGTGTAAATACCTGATGTCACAATGTATATATATATATATATATATATATATATATATATATATATATGTATATATATATATATATATTTTTTGTTTGTTTCTGTTTTGTTGGATCGGCCGTTTTACTGCCTTGTGGGAAAAATGTAGGTACGTAAATCCACATTTAATGATAATTTATGTGTAAATACCTGATGTCACAACGTATATATATATATTTTTTTGTTTGTTTCTGTTTTGTTGGATCGGCCGTTTTACTGCCCCGTCACAGGCACCGTTTGGAAACAATTAAGCTATGTAAATACATTTTCTGTGTAAATAACTCATTTCACTTCGTTTATATCTCCGACTTATAGCTTGCGCAGTTGGCGGGTCCATGACCATGACTTATGTTTTGTGTGATCAGCCGTTTTACTGCCTTGCAGGAACAATTTAGGTATGTAAATCCACATTTAATGATAATTTATGTGTAAATACCTGATGTCACAACGTATATATATAATTTTTTTTGTTTGTTTGTTTCTGTTTTGTTGGATCGGCCGTTTTACTGCCCTGTCACAGGCACCGTTTGAAAACAATTAAGCTATGTAGATACATTTTCTGTGTAAATAACTCATTTCACATAGTTTATATCTGCGACTTATGGCTTGCGCAGCTAGCGAGTCCATGACCATGACTTATGTTTTGTGTGACTGCCGTTTTACTGCCTTGTGGGAACAATTTAGGTATTTAAATCCACATTTAATGATGATTTATGTGTAAATACCTGATGTCACAACGTATATATTTATATTTTTGTTTGTTTCTGTTTTGTCGGATCGGCCGTTTTACTGCCCTGTCACAGGCACCGTTTGGAAACAATTAAGGTATATAAATACATTTTCTGTGTAAATAACTCATTTCACATCGTTTAAATCTGCGACTTATAGCTTGCGCAGCTAGCGGGTCCATGACTTAAGTTTTGTACAATCAGCCGTTTTACTGCCTTGTAGGAATAATCAATGTATGTAAATATAATTTTTATAATTTCTGCGTAAATAACTCATGTCACAACGTATATAATTTGATTGTTTATTTCTGTTTTGTTAGATCTCCCGTTTTACTGCCCTGTCACAGGCACCGTTTGGAAACAATTAAGCTATATAAATACATTTTCTGTGTAAATAACTATTTTCACATGGTTTATATCTGCGACTTATAGCTTGCGCAGCTAGCGGGTCCATGACCATGACTTATGTTTTGCGTGATCGGCCGTTTTACTACCTTGTGGGAACACTTTAGGTATGTAAATCCACACTTAATAATAATTTATGTGTAAATACCTGATGTCACAACGTATATATTTATATTTTTGTTTTTTTTCTGTTTTGTGGGATCGGCGGTTTTACTGCCCTGTCACAGGCACCGTTTGGAAACAATTAAGCCATGTAGATAAATTTTCTCTGTAAATAACTCATTTCACATCGTTTAAATCTGCGACTTATGGCTTGCGCAGCTAGCGGGTCCATGACTTCTGTTTTGTACAATCAGCCGTTTTACTGCCTTGTAGGAATAATCAATGTATGTAAATATAATCTTTATGATAATTTCTGCGTAAATAACTCATGTCACAATGTATATAATTTGATTGTTTGTTTCTCCTATTTTTCGATCGGCCGTTTTACTGCCCCGTCACAGGCACAGTTTGGAAGCAATTAAGCTATGTAAATACATTTTCTGTGTAAATAACTAATTTCACATCGTTTATATCTGCGACTTATGGCTTGCGCAGCTAGCGGGTCCATGACCATGACTTATGTTTTGTGTGATCGGCCGTTTTACTGCCTTGTTGGAACACTTTAGGTATGTAAATCCACATTTAACGATAATTTATGTGTAAATACCTGATGTCACAACGTATATATATATATATTTTTTTTTTCTGTTCGTTTTTTTTTTGTTGGATCGGCCGTTTTACTGCCCCATCATAGGCATCGTTTGGAAACAATGAAGCTATGTAAATATAGTTTCTGTTAAAATAACTCATTTCACTTCTTTTATACCTGCGACTTATGGCTTGCGCAGCTAGCGAGTCCATGACCATGACTTATGTTTTGTGTGATCGACCGTTTTACTGCCTTGTGGGAACAATTTAGGTATGTAGATTCACATTTAATGATAATTTATATGTAAATACCTGATGTCACAACGTATATACTTTGAGTGTTTGTTTCTGTTTAGTCGGATCGGCCGTTTTACTGCCCTGTCACAGGCCCCGTTTGGAAACAATTAAGGTATGTAAATACAGTTTCTGTTAAAATAACTCATTTCACTTCGTTTATACCTGCGATTTATAGCTTGCGCAGCTAGCTCCATGACCATGACTTTTGTTTTGTACGATAGGCTGTTTTACTATCTTTGGGGGATCAATTAAGGTATGTAAATCCACATTTAATGATAATTTATGTGGAAATACCTGATGTCACAACGTATATACTTTGAGTGTTTGTTTCTGTTTTGTTGGATCGGCCGTTTTACTGCCCTGTCACAGGCCCAGTTTGGAAACAATTAAGGTATATAAATACATTTTCTGTGTAAATAACTCATTTCACATCGTTTAAATCTCCGACTTATGGCTTGCGCAGCTAGCGGGTCCATGACCATGACTTATGTTTTGTGTGATCGGCCGTTTTACTGCCTTGTGGGAACAATTTAGGTATGTAAATCCACATTTAATGATAATTTATGTGTAAATACCTGATGTCACAACGTATATGTTTATATTTTTGTTTTTTTCTGTTTTGTTGGATCGGCCGTTTTACTGCCCTGTCACAGGCACCGTTTGGAAACAATTAAGCCATGTAGATACATTTTCTGTGTAAATAACTAATTTCACATCGTTTAAATCTGCGACTTATGGCTTGCGCAGCTAGCAGGTCCATGACTTCTGTTTTGTACAATCAGCCGTTTTACTGCCTTGAGGAATAATCAATGTATGTAAATAAAAAAATTATGATAATATCTGCGTAAATAACTCATGTAACAACGTATATAATTTGATTGTTTCTGTTTTGTTGGATCGGCCGTTTTACTGCCCCGTCACAGGCCCAGTTTGGAAGCAATTAAGCTATGTAAATACATTTTCTGTTAAAATAACTCATTTCACTTCGTTTATACCTGCGATTTATAGCTTGCGCAGCTAGTGGGTCCATGACCATGACTTATGTTTTGTGTGATCGGCCGTTTTACTGCCTTGTGGGAACACTTTAGGTATGTAAATCCACATTTAATGATAATTTATGTGTAAATACCTGATGTCACAACGTACATCTATTTTTGTTTGTTTCTGTTTTGTTGGATCGGCCGTTTTACTGCCCCGTCACAGGCACAGTTTGGAAACAATTAAGCTATGCAAATACATTTTTTGTGTAAATAATTAATTTCACATAGTCTATATCTGCCACTTATAGCTTGCGCAGCTAGCGGGTCCATGACCATGACTTATGTTTTGTGTGATCAGCCGTTTTACTGCCTTGTGGGAACACTTTAGGTATGTAAATCCACATTTAATGATGATTTATGTGGAAATACCTGATGTCACAACGTATATATATATATTTTAGTTTGTTTCTGTTTTGTTGGATAGCCGTTTTACTGCCCCATCACAGGCACAGTTTGGAAACAATTAAGGTATATAAATACATTTTCTGTGTAAATAACTCTTTTCACATGGTTTATATCTGCGACTTATAGCTTGCGCAGCTAGCGGGTCCATGACCATGACTTATGTTTTGTGTTATCGGCCGTTTTACTGCCTTGTGGGAACACCTTAGGTGTGTAGATACACATTTAATGATAATTTATGTGTAAATACCTGATGTCACAACGTATATATTTATATTTTTGTTTGTTTCTGTTTTGTTGGATCGGCCGTTTTACTGCCCTGTCACAGCCACCGTTTGGAAACAAACTATGTAAATGCAGTTTCTGTGTAAATAACTAATTTCACTTTGTTTATACCCGCGACTTATAGTCCGGCGCGGCTTATTTGTGCTACGGTTTCGCTCCCAACACACGCAAAAGTGCTCAAGTCTGTGCGAACGGGACAGAACACCGGCTCTAATGGCGCCGAATTACACAAAACCAGGACGAGGGGGGAGAATAAGGAAGAAAATGAGGAAGAGGTGAATTACTTTTACGGTGGGGGGAAAAATATGTCTCGCTGTCCCCATCTGGCCGCCCGCTGTTAGGGGAATGAAGAAGTTAGCTGAATAAATGATTAAGTAGACTCACGGATGCAGTTTTTATGCCAGCAATACATCTCTGCCTGCCTCACAGCACAAGCCCGCACTTATGGAATGTGCCTAATCCATAACCATAACGCCGGCGTGGCAGCATACATACACACACACACACACATATATACACACATATATATATATGAATTGTAAATAAAGGCGACATCTTAAATGCAAACTTAGAGTGAGTTCCTTCTTTATTGGATTTCCTCCGCTGGCCGTAAATTACAACCTTGTTAATTTTTAATTCATGCAAGCCGTACAAACTCGTCAGATATGCGGTGAGGGACGACTCGTCTGCCGCGGGTGTCGCCTAATGAGGACAAAGTGCTCCACGATTTGAGCCGCCGACCCTCTCGTCCGGTGCTTATTGTCACCTGAGCAGGTGACGGCGTTACGGGCCGGGAATCAAACCGGGGGGAAAAAACCGACCGCAGTCCGTATTAGCACATCCCTGTTTGGCACTGCCATAGAGTAATTTTTAATTTTCCTGAAGGAACTCTCCTGAAGGAATCAATAAAGTACTATCTAACACGGAAAAGTCGGACGTCAATAAGCCGCTACTTTTTTTTTTCCCTACGCTTCGAACCCTGCGGCTGATAAAAACGGCACGGCTCATTAATGTTGTTTTTTTCCCCCCTTGGCCGTTATTTAACTCAGTGGTCCCCAACCTTTTTGTATCCGCAGACCGGTCAACGCGTAATAATTTTTTTTCCCCGCGGCCCGGCGGGGGTGTCCTTTTTTTTTTCTTTTTTTTTTCTTATTTTTTTTTTCTTCTTTGTCATGAAAAAGGGACGTTTTTTTCACGAAAAAGGGAGTTTTTTGTGGTTGGTGCACTATTTGTAAGTGTATATTGTGTTTTTTATGTTGATTTAATAAAAAAATAAAAAATATATATATATATATTTTTTTTTAAATAAAAAATTCTTCTGCGGCCCGGTACCAATCGGGCCACGGCCCGGTGGTTGGGGACCACTGATTTAACTCACCAAAAATGTCACCGTGGAGTTATTGAGTCTTTTTAGCTGATTGGAGAGATAGCCTCCATGACCATGGCTTCTGTTTTGTTTGATTAGCCGTTCTACTGCCTTGTTGCAAGCACCGTTTGGAAACAATTAAGGTATGTAAATAAAATTTTACAACGTTTTCCGTGCAGATAACTCATTTCACAAGGTGTATATCTGCGACTTATAGTCCGATGCGACTAATATATATTATGTGAATAAGCCGCTACTTTTTTTTTCCCTACGCTTCGAACCCTGCGGCTGATAAAAACGACACGGCTCATTAATGTTGGTTTTTTTCCCCCTTGGCCGTCATTTAACTCAGTGGTCCCCAACCTTTTTGTATCCGCGGACCAGTCAACGCTTAATAATTTTTTTTCCCGCGGCCCGGCAGGGGGGGTGTCCTTTTTTTTTCTTTTCTTTTTTTTTTCTTCTTTGTCATGAAAAAGTGACGTTTTTGTCATGAAAAAGGGAGTTTTTTTGTGGTTGGTGCACTATTTGTAAGTGTATATTGTGTTTTTTATGTTGATTTAATTTAAAAAAATATATATATACATATATATATATATATTTTTTTTTCTTTTTATAAAAAAATTCTTCTGCGGCCCGGTACCAATCGGGCCACGACCCGCTGGTTGGGGACCACTGATTTAACTCACCAAAAATGTCACCGTGGAGTTATCAAGTCTTTTTAGCTGATTAGAGAGCTAGCCTCCATGACTATGGCTTCTGTTTTGTTTGATCAGCCGTTTTACTGCTTTGTTGCAAGCACAGTTTGGAAACAATTAAGGTATGTAAATAAACTTTTACAACGTTTTCCGTGTAGATAACTGCGACTTATAGTCCGATGCGACTAATATATATTATGTGAATACGCCGCTCCTTTTTTTTTTCCCTACGCTTCGAACCCTGCGGCTGATAAAAACGACACGGCTCATTAATGTTGTTTTTTTTTCCCCCTTGGCCGTCATTTAACTCAGTGGTCCCCAACCTTTTTGTATCCGCGGACCGGTCAACGCTTAATACATTTTTTTCCCGCGGCCCGGCGGAGGGGGGGGGTGTCCTTTTTTTTCTTTCTTTTTTTTTTCTTCTTTGTCATGAAAAAGGGACGTTTTTGTCACGAAAAAGGGAGTTTTTTGGTGGTTGGTGCACTATTTGTAAGTGTATATTGTGTTTTTTATGTTGATTTAATAAAAAATAAATAAATATATATATATATATATATATATATATTTTTTTTTATAAAAAAAAAATTCTGCGGCCCGGTACCAATCGGGCCACGGCCCGGTGGTTGGGGACCACTGATTTAACTCACCAAAAATGTCACCGTGGAGTTATTGAGTCTTTTTAGCTGATTGGAGAGATAGCCTCCATGACCATGGCTTCTGTTTTGTTTGATTAGCCGTTTTACTGCCTTGTTGCAAGCACCATTTGGAAACAATTAAGGTATGTAAATAAACTTTTACAACGTTTTCCGTGTAGATAACTCATTTCACAAGGTGTATATCTGCGACTTATAGTCCGGTGCGACTAATATATATTATGTGAATAAGCCACTACTTTTTTTTCCCTACGCTTCGAACCCTGCGGCTGATAAAAACGGCACGGCTCATTAATGTTGTTTTTTCCCCCCCTTGGCCGTCATTTAACTCAGTGGTCCCCAACCTTTTTGTATCCGCGGACCGGTCAATGCTTATTAATTTGTCCCGCGGCCCGGCGGGGGGGTGTCCTTTTTTTTTCTTTTTTTTTTCTTTCTTCTTTGTCATGAAAAAGGGACGTTTTTTGTGGTTGGTGCACTATTTGTAAGTGTATATTGTGTTTTTTTATGTTGATTTAATTAAAAAATATATATATACATATATATATATATGTATATATATATTTTTTTTTTATTAAAAAATTCTTCTGCGGCCCGGTACCAATCGGGCCACGGCCCGGTGGTTGGGGACCACTGATTTAACTCACCAAAAATGTCACCGTGGAGTTATCAAGTCTTTTTAGCTGATTAGAGAGCTAGCCTCCATGACCATGGCTTCTGTTTTGTTTGATCAGCCGTTTTACTGCCTTGTTGCAAGCACCATTTGGAAACAATTAAGGTATGTAAATAAACTTTTACAACGTTTTCCGTGTAGATAACTCATTTCACAAGGTGTATATCTGCGACTTATAGTCCGATGCGTTGCGGTGCCTATCCGTCTGGACTGAGCTTTCAACCGGAGGCACAAGTGCCGTTCTCTTTCTATCCTTCCATGGCGTGCTATTCATATCTTCTATTCATACTTACTAAACCGTCCCGTGTGTAATGTCTGTGGGAATAATTTAAATGAATTTAACATCGCTAGCGTTAGCTAATATGCTAACACATTTCCGAGTGTCAGTGTTAGCATTATTAACTCTCAATGGCATTCTTTTTGTGTCCTTTCAGTTTCACCAATTCCTCACCAAAACGTCACCTTGGAGTTGTTGAGTCCGTCCTTCTGTTTTGTTTGATCAGCCGTTTTACTGCCTCGTTGCAAACACCATTTGGAAACGATTAAGGTGTGTAAATAAACATTTGTGTGTAAATAACTCACAACACAACGTTTTGTATCTGCGGTTTGTAGTCCGGTTTGGCTAAAATATGGGATTTTTTAGTTTGTTTTTAGTTCGGAAAACGCAATTTTTATTGGGCGATTTCCTGATTTTGCAGCATTTTTCTCCACAGAAATGCAAAAAAAAGTTACGATTTTTTTAAGGCTTTGCATATGTTTTTTACACTTTTTCCGTAACAACTGACTTAAGTGTTTAAATATAGTATTATCCCCATTTTGCTTTTTTTTTTACTTCGGATACGATGTGTATCGGACGATACGGGTATTAATCCGATCCGATATCAGCAGGAGTCATATTAAATTGCTTTTATTTTATGGTGGGAAATGCTAGAAAAATGCTTTATCGAGTTAAAACAACTTGGGTATGAAAAATACTGAATAATTCATTATTTTAAGCTTAGCATGACAGGGAAAGTTGAATGATGTGGACACGTTTGTTACTGGATACTTTCTAATACCCTTGGCTACTATGTATTTTATTTATTTTTTAAATTTTTTAATTTTGCCTTTATTTACCCAGGAAATATCACGCTTGGGTCGCATTTTTATGCGCGGATCGTTCTTCCGAAAGGCAGCAGGAACTCCGCATGCAAGGTGCAGGTAAGAATATGATTTATTGTCCGTAAATCGCCAAAAATACAAGACATAAACAAAACAGATTTTCAGACAGATGCTGACTTGGTTCTGTTCTTACGAAACTATTAAGTCAAAATGCTAATGCTAATGTTAGCTAGCAGCTTGATAGTTTGCAGTTCCACACTACTTTCTCGGAAAAAACTTTTCCGCCGATCTTGCTTTGCTTCGGACCTCATGGGAAATGTGTTTTTTCTGGCCAAAACCTTACCGCTTTGGTCCACTGGTGCTGCGAAAATTAACCAAAACTGAAAGTCCCCAAGTGGGCCTGCAAAGGGTCATTTTAAACATGTGTTTACAAAGATGTTTTTGTGAATGTTGACCGACGTACTTTACCCTTTTTCAAGAGATTTTTTAAAGAAACACACTCAAATATATTTGCACGTGCATTGACAGAGAAACAAAAGGTTTTGTCTGAGGACAGAAAAAAAAAAAGAAAAAGGACAGTCAGGAAAATAAACCAAAGAAACGAAAAGTTTTGTCTGACGAGACAAAAAAAAGAAAAATGGACAAGGACAGTTAAGCAGCCCAGTCTAGTACCAGCGCTCTTTTACTACGAAGCCGCGCTGTCGTAACACGTGGCTTGGCATTGTCTTGCTGAAATAAGCAGGGGCGTCCACGATAACGTTGCTAGGATGTCAACATGTGTTGCTGCAAAAGCTGTATGTACCTTTCAGCATTAATGGTGCCTTCACAGATGTGTAAGTTACCCATGCCTTGGGCACTAATGCACCCCCATACCATCAGGCATGCTGCCTTTTTCACTCTGCACCTAGAACAGCACTGATGGTTCTTTTCGCTCTTTGGCCCATAGGATACAACGTCCACAGTTTCCAAAAAAACAATTTGAAATGTGGACTCGTCAGACCACAGAACACTTTTCCCACTTTGCATCAGTCCATCTTAGATGAGCTTGGGCCCGGCGAAGCCGACGGCATTTCTGGGTGTTGTTGATAAATGCCTGTGGCTTTGCATAGTAGAGTTTTAATTTGCACTTACAGATGTTGCGACCAACTATAGTTACTGACAGTGGTTTTCGGAAGTGTTCCTGAGCCCATGTGGTGATATCCTTTACACGCTGATTTAGCATTGTGATGCAGTACTGCCTGAGGGATTCAAGGTGCGTGATATCATGCTTACGTGCAGTGATTTCTCTGGATTCTCCGAACTTTTTGATGATATTACGGAGCGTAGATGGTGAAATCTTTAAATTCCTTGGAGTAGCTGGTTGAGAAATGTTGTTCTGAAACAATTTGCTCGGGCATTTGTCGACAAAGTGGTGACCCTCGCCCCGTCCTTGTTTGTGAATGAGTGAGCATTTCATGGAAGCTGCTTTTATAGCCAATCATGGCACCCACATGTTCCCAATTAGCCCGTTCACCTGTGGGATGTTCCAAATAAGTGTTTGATGAGCATCTCTTGACTTTCTGTCTTTTTTTCCACTTGTGCCAGCTTTTTTTGCAACATTTCGCAGGCATCAAATTCCAAAATAGATAATATTTGCAACAAATAACAAAGTTTCTCAGTGTGAACATGAATTATCTTGTCTTTGCAGTCTATTCAATCGAATATAAGTTGAAAAGATTTGCAAATCATTGTATTCTCTTTTTATTTACCATTTACACAACGTGACAACTTCACTGCTTTTGGGGTTTGTAAATATTAGATACTGATTTAGAGACGGCTGAATGGAATGTCGAACAATTTAGAAAAAAAGATTTAAAAAACATGCCAATTTGGCCCCAAATAGCCATTCATACACACAAAAACGCACATTCGTACAAAGGCAGGACCTTTCCCTGTCATTGTATTCTCTTTTTATTTACCATTTACACAACGTGACAACTTCACTGCTTTTGGGGGTTTGTAAATATTAGAAACTGATTTAGAGCCGGCCAATAGAATGTTGAACAATTTAGAAAAAAGATAACAAACACATAGATTTGGCCCCAAATTCCCATTTATACACACAAAAACACCATTCGTACAAAGGCAGGACCTTTCCCTGTCATTGTATTCTCTTTTTATTTACCATTTACACAACGTGACAACTTCACTGCTTTTGGAGGTTTGTAAATATTAGAAACTGCTTTAGAGCCGGCCGATAGAATTTCGAACAATTTAGAAAAAAGATAACAAAAATACTAATTTAACCCCAAATAGCCATTTATACACACAAAAACGCCATTCGTACAAAGGAAGGACCTTTCCCTGTCATTGTATTCTCTTTTTATTTACCATTTACACAACGTGACAACTTCACTGCTTTTGGCTTTTGTACTTAGTACTTTTTATATAATTTTTTTTAAGCATTTGTTTGTAACTATAAGGGAAAATTGTTGAGAATACAGATGTGATTGTGCATGGTGGGCGAACACAACACACATTTCCACCTCCTATTAGCCGCAAAACCGACAAAACACTTAAATACATTTGTTCCAGGATTTATACCGCCGGGCTGCAAAACTGCTTTTTTTGCATCACTATTTCTGTCGGCCTTTGTCGTTTCCTTTCCTCTGAGGAGTGCTTGTGATCGACGAAGGAATCATAGAGCCATCAAAGCGCGCCAGCTACAGGAAATCTCTTCATTTGCAGAGCGCCAGCTTGACACCTGAGCTCCGGGCTCCCTCTCTCTCTCTGTGTGTGTGTGTGTGTGTGTGTGTGTGTGTGTGTGTGTGTGTGTGTGTGTGTTCTTGTATTTCCGCCCTTCTTGAGACATGAAGAAGAAAAAGTTTTGTCCATATGAGGACCGATGAACAAGTTAAGACCAAAATCATGGTTCCAATAACATTGCATCTAATAGACAATGTCTCATTTGCACCCCTGTTGGTCAAAATGAGGGCGGCCCCCCCCCCAAAAAAATTGACTGTCAACATATGAAATAACAAGTTTGTGTAAGAAAGTGAAATGCACCCCTTTGGCCTAAATTGATAAAAAAAAAATGGAAATAAATATGTATTTAGAGACGTATTGTAAGAGTTTAAAGTAAATAATGGAGATTTAAAAACAATTACAAACAAAAAATTAACAAAAAGCAATCAATTTCTCACTGTGTCGACTTTTTTCTTATAAAATTTGGACCAATTTCTGATATTCTTTCTGTTTTCTGTAATATCGCAATATTTTCTCGTAAAATTATTGCTTTTTTTTGTAAAATTATGCAAAATAGTGACATTTGTTACATAAAATTCTGACTTTTGTCACAATATTGCCAATTTTTCTGTTCTCGTAAATTAGTGACATTTTTTGAGGGTAAAGTAAAATTCAGTTTATTACAATATAGCCAAAATGTTAGTTTTCTTATAAAAGTGTGACTTTTGTCGAGTAAAATTATGACTCTTGCGTAAATTTGCGACTATTTTCAAGTAAAATTCCAACTTTTATCATAACATTGCACAAATGTTCAGTTTTTATTGTAAAATTATTACTTTTTTATGCAAAATGGTGACATTTGTCTTATAAAATTCAGACTTTTATCACAATGTTGCCCATTTTTTTGTTCTTGTAAAAGAGTGACATTTTTTGGAGTAAAATGATGACTCTTGTCATATTTTGCCAAGTAAAATACAGTTTATTATTATAATACAGCCAAAATGTTAAAGTTTTCATAAAAAATTGTGACTTTTGTCGAATAAAATTGCGACTCTTTTCATAAAATTGCGCAAATTTCGAGCTTATCTTGTAAAATTGCGACTGTTAATGAGTAAAATTTCAACATATAACATTGCACAAATGTTCAGTTTTTCTTGTAAAATTATTACTTTATGTAAAAAATTTTTTTTTTAATGCAAAATAATGACATTTGTCTTTTAAAATTCAGACTTTTATCACAATATTGCCCTTTTTTTGTTGTTCTTGTAAAATAGTGAAATGTATTTGAGTAAAATGATGACTTTTGTCATCATTTTGCCGAGTAAAATTCCATTTATTATTATAATTTTGCCAAAATATAATATTTTTCTTATTAAATTGTGACTTTTGTTGAGTAAAATTACAACTCTTTTCACAAAATTGCCCAAATTTGAAGGTTATCTTGTAAAATTGCGACTGTTATTGAGTAAAATTTCAACTTATATCATATCATTGCACAAATGTTCAGTTTTTCTGGTAAAATTATTACTTTATTTATGTAAACTTATTACTTTTTAATGGGAATGGTGACATTTGTCCTATAAAAATCTGACTTCTATCACAATGTTGCCCATTTTTTTGTTCTTGTAAAATAGTGACATTTTTTGGAGTAAAATGATGACTCTTGTCATATTTTGCCAAGTAAAATTCAGTTTATTATTATAATACAGCCAAAATGTTAAAGTTTTCATAAAAATGTTTGACTTTTGTCGAGTAAAATTACGACTCTTTTCATAAAATTGCGCTAATTTGAAGCTTATCTTGTAAAATTGCGACTGTTATTGAGTAAAATTTCAACTTATATCATAACATTGCACAAATGTTCAGTTTTTCTTGTAAAATTATTACTTTATGTAAAATTATTTTTTTTAATGCAAAATAATGACATTTGTCTTTTAAAATTCAGACTTTTATCATAATGTTGCCCTTTTTTTGTTGTTCTTGTAAAATAGTGAAATGTATTTGAGTAAAATGATGACTTTTGTCATCATTTTGCCGAGTAAAATTCCATTTATTATTATAATTTTGCCAAAATACAAAATTTTTCTTATTAAATTGTGACTTTTGTTGAGTAAAATTACGACTCTTTTCACAAAATTGCCCAAATTTGAAGGTTATCTTGTAAAATTGCGACTGTTATTGAGTAAAATTTCAACTTATATCATATCATTGCACAAATGTTCAGTTTTTCTGGTAAAATTATTACTTTATTTATGTAAACTTATTACTTTTTAATGGGAATGGTGACATTTGTCCTATAAAAATCTGACTTCTATCACAATGTTGCCCATTTTTTTGTTCTTGTAAAATAGTGACATTTTTTGGAGTAAAATGATGACTCTTGTCATATTTTGCCAAGTAAAATTCAGTTTATTATTATAATACAGCCAAAATGTTAAAGTTTTCATAAAAATGTTTGACTTTTGTCGAGTAAAATTACGACTCTTTTCATAAAATTGCGCTAATTTGAAGCTTATCTTGTAAAATTGCGACTGTTATTGAGTAAAATTTCAACTTATATCATAACATTGCACAAATGTTCAGTTTTTCTTGTAAAATTATTACTTTATGTAAAATTATTTTTTTTAATGCAAAATAATGACATTTGTCTTTTAAAATTCAGACTTTTATCATAATGTTGCCCTTTTTTTGTTGTTCTTGTAAAATAGTGAAATGTATTTGAGTAAAATGATGACTTTTGTCATCATTTTGCCGAGTAAAATTCCATTTATTATTATAATTTTGCCAAAATACAAAATTTTTCTTATTAAATTGTGACTTTTGTTGAGTAAAATTACGACTCTTTTCACAAAATTGCCCAAATTTGAAGGTTATCTTGTAAAATTGCGACTGTTATTGAGTAAAATTTCAACTTATATCATATCATTGCACAAATGTTCAGTTTTTCTGGTAAAATTATTACTTTATTTATGTAAACTTATTACTTTTTAATGGGAATGGTGACATTTGTCCTATAAAAATCTGACTTCTATCACAATGTTGCCCATTTTTTTGTTCTTGTAAAATAGTGACATTTTTTGGAGTAAAATGATGACTCTTGTCATATTTTGCCAAGTAAAATTCAGTTTATTATTATAATACAGCCAAAATGTTAAAGTTTTCATAAAAATGTTTGACTTTTGTCGAGTAAAATTACGACTCTTTTCATAAAATTGCGCTAATTTGAAGCTTATCTTGTAAAATTGCGACTGTTATTGAGTAAAATTTCAACTTATATCATAACATTGCACAAATGTTCAGTTTTTCTTGTAAAATTATTACTTTATGTAAAATTATTTTTTTTAATGCAAAATAATGACATTTGTCTTTTAAAATTCAGACTTTTATCATAATGTTGCCCTTTTTTTGTTGTTCTTGTAAAATAGTGAAATGTATTTGAGTAAAATGATGACTTTTGTCATCATTTTGCCGAGTAAAATTCCATTTATTATTATAATTTTGCCAAAATACAAAATTTTTCTTATTAAATTGTGACTTTTGTTGAGTAAAATTACGACTCTTTTCACAAAATTGCCCAAATTTGAAGGTTATCTTGTAAAATTGCGACTGTTATTGAGTAAAATTTCAACTTATATCATAACATTGCACAAATGTTCAGTTTTTCTTGGAAAATTATTACTTTTTTTATGTTAAATTATTAATTTTTAATGCAAAATGGTGACATTTGTCTTATAAAATTCTGACTTTTATCACAATGTTGCCCATTTTTTTGTTTTTGTAAAATAGTGAATTTTTTTGGAGTAAAATGACTACTCTTGTCATACTTTGCCAAGTGAAATTCCATTTATTATTATAATTTTGCCAAAATGTTAAAGTTCTCATAAAAAATTGTGACTTTTGTCGAGTAAAATTACGACTCTTTTCACCAAATTGCCCAAATTTGAAGCTTATCTTGTAAAATTGCGACTGTTATTGAGTAAAATCCCAACTTTTATCATAACATTGCACAAATTTTCAGTTTTTCTTGTAAAATTATTACTTTTTTAATGCAAAATAATGACATTTGTCTTTTCAAATTCTAACATTTATCACAATGTTGCCCTTTTTCTGTTGTGGTTCTTGTAAAATAGTTAAATGTTTTTGAGTGAAATGATTTTTGTCATCATTTTGCCGAGTAAAATTCCATTTATTATTATAATTTTGCCAAGATGTAAAAATGTTCTTATTAAATTGTGACTTTTGTTGAGTAAAATTACGACTCTTTTCACCAAATTGCCCAAATTTGAAGCTTATCTTGTAAATTTGTGACTGTTTTTAAGTAAAATCCCAACTTTTATCATAACATTGTACAAATGTTCAGTTTTTCTTGTAAAATTTTTACTTTTTTTAATGTAAAATTATTACTTTTTAATGCAAAATGGTGACATTTGTCTTATAAAATTCAGACTTTTATCACAATGTTGCCCATTTTTTTGTTCTTGTAAAATAGTGAAATGTATTTGAGTAAAATGATGACTTTTGTCATCATTTTGCCAAGTAAAATTCCATTTATTATTATAATTTTGCCAAAATGTAAAATTTTCGTATTAAATTGTGACTTTTGTCGAGTAAAATTACGACTCTTTTCACCAAATTGCCCAAATTTGAAGCTTATCTTGTAAAATTGCGACTGTTATTGAGTAAAATTTCAACTTATTTCATAACATTGCAAAAATGTTCAGTTTTTCTTGTAAAATTATTACTTTTTTATGTAAAAAAATTTTTTTTAATGCAAAATAATGACATTCGTCTTTTAAAATTCTGACTTTTATCACAATGTTGCCCTTTTTTTTGTGGTTCTTGTAAAATAGTTAAATGTTTTTGAGTAAAATGATGACTCTTGTCATATTTTGCCAAGTAAAATTCTGTTTATTATTATAATACAGCCAAAATGTTAAAGTTTTCATAAAATTTTTTGACTTTTGTCGAGTAAAATTATGACTCTTTTCATAAAATTGCGCTAATTTGAGGCTTATTTTGTAAAATTGCGACTGTTATTGAGTGAAATTTCAACTCATAGCATTGCACAAATGTTTAGTTTTTCTTGTAAAATAATTACTTTTTTATGTAAAATAATTTTTTTTAATACAAGATAATGACATTTGTTTTTTAAAATTCTGACTTTTATCACAATGTTGCCCTTTTTTTTGTTGTTCTTGTAAAATAGTGAAATGTATTTGAGTAAAATGATGACTTTTGTCATCATTTTGCCGAGTAAAATTCCATTTATTATTATAATTTTGCCAAAATATAAAATTTTTCTTATTAAATTGTGACTTTTGTTGAGTAAAATTACGACTCTTTTCACCAAATTGCCCAAATTTGAAGGTTATCTTGTAAAATTGCGACTGTTAATGAGTAAAATTTCAACTTATATCATAACATTGCACAAAATGTTCAGTTTTTTTTTGTAAAATTATTACTTTATGTATAATTATTTTTTTTAATGCAAAATAATGACATTTGTCTTTTAAAATTATGACTTTTATCACAATGTTGACCTTTTTTTTGTTGTTCTTGCAAAATAGTGAAATGTTTTTGAGTAAAATGATGACTTTTTGTCATCATTTTGCCAAGTAAAATTCCATTTATTATTATAATTTTGCCAAAATGTAAAAATGTTATTATTAAATTGTGACTTTTGTCGAGTAAAATTACGACTCTTTTCACAAAATTGCCCAAATTTGAAGCTTATCTTGTAAAATTGCGACTGTTATTGAGTAAAATTTCAACTTATATCATAACATTGCAAAAATGTTCAGTTTTTCTTGTAAAATTATTACTTTTTTATGTAAAAAAAAATTTTTTAATGCAAAATAATGACATTTGTCTTTTAAAATTCTGACTTTTATCACAATGTTGCCCATTTTTTTGTTCTTGTAAAATAGTGAAATTTTTTGGAGTAAAATGATGACTCTTGTCATATTTTGCCAAGTAAAATTCAGTTTATTATTATAATACAGCCAAAATGTTAAAGTTTTCATAAAAAAATTGTGACTTTTGTCGAGTAAAATTGCGACTCTTTTCATAAAATTGCGCAAATTTGAAGCTTATCTTGTAAAATTGCGACTGTTATTGAGTAGAATCCCAACTTTTGTCATAACATTGCACAAATGTTCAGTTTTTCTTGTAAAATTATTACTTTTTTTAATGTAAAATTATTACTTTTTAATGCAAAATGGTGACATTTGTCCTATAAAATTCTGACTTTTATCACAATGTTTCCCACTTTTTTGTTCTTGTAAAATAGTGACATTTTTTGGAGTAAAATGATGACTCTTGTCATATTTTGCCAAGTAAAATTCAGTTTATTATTATAATACAGCCAAAATGTTAAATTTTTCATAAAAAATTGCGACTTTTGTCGAGTAAAATTACGACTCTTTTCATAGAATTACCCAAATTTGAAGCTTATCTTGTAAAATTGCGACTGTTATTGAGTAAAATTTCATCTTATATCATAACATTGCACAAATGTTCAGTTTTTCTTGTAAAATTATTACCTTTTTATGTAAAAAAAAATGTTTTAATGCAAAATAATGACATTTGTCTTTTAAAATTCTGACTTTTATCACAATGTTCCCCATTTTTTTTGTGGTTCTTGTAAAATAGTGAAATGTATTTGAGTAAAATGATGACTTTTGTCATCATTTTGCCGAGTAAAATTCCATTTATTATTATAATTTTGCCAAAATATAAAATTTTTCTTATTAAATTGTGACTTTTGTTGAGTAAAATTACGACTCTTTTCACAAAATTGCCCAAATTTGAAGCTTATCTTGTAAAATTGCGACTGTTATTGAGTAAAATTTCAACTTATATCATAACATTGCACAAATGTTCAGTTTTTCTTGTAAAATGATTACTTTTTTTATGTAAAATTATTTTTTTTAATGCAAAATAATGACATTTGTCTTTTCAAATTCTGACTTTTATCCCAATGTTGCCCATTTTTTGTTGTTCTTGTAAAAATAGTGAGATGTTTTTGAGTAAAATTCCATTTATTATTACAATTTTGCTAAAATGTAAAAATGTTCTTATTAAATTGTGACTTTTGTCGAGTAAAATTAAGACTCTTTTCACCAAATTGCCCAAATTTGAAGCGTATCTTGTAAAATTGCGACTGTTATTGAGTAAAATTTCAACTTATATCATAACATTGCACAAATGTTCAGTTTTTCTTGTAAAATTATTACTTTGTTATGTATAATTATTTTTTTTTAATGCAAAATAATGACAATTGTTTTTTAAATTCTGACTTTTATCACAATGTTGCCCTTTTTTTGTTGTTGTTCTTGTAAAATAGTTAAATGTTTTTGAGTAAAATTATGACTTTTTGTCATCATTTTGCCCAGTAAAATTCCATTTATTATTATAAGTTTGCCAAAATGTAAAAATGTTCATATTAAATTGTGACTTTTGTTGAGTAAAATTACGACTCTTTTCACAAAATTGCCCAAATTTGAAGCTTATCTTGTAAAATGTCGACTGTCATTGAGTAAAATTTCAACTTATAACATTGCAAAAATTTTCAGTTTTTCTTGTAAAATTATTACCTTTTTATGTAAAAAAAATGTTTTTAATGCAAAATAATGACATTTGTTTTTTAAAATTCTGACTTTTATCACAATGTTGCCCTTTTTTTTTGTTGTTCTTGTAAAATAGTGAAATGTATTTGAGTAAAATGATGACTTTTGTCATCATTTTGCCGATTAAAATTCCATTTATTATTATAATTTTGCCAAAATATAAAATTTTTCTTATTAAATTGTGACTTTTGTTGAGTAAAATTACGACTCTTTTCACAAAATGGCCCAAATTTGAAGCTTATCTTGTAAAATTGCGACTGTTATTGAGTAAGATTTCAACTTATATCATAACATTGCACAAATGTTCAGTTTTTCTTGTAAAATTATTACTTTATGTAAAATAGTTTTTTTTAAATGCAAAATAATGACATTTGTCTTTTAAAATTCTGACTTTTATCACAATGTTCCCCATTTTTTTTGTGGTTCTTGTAAAATAGTTAAATGTTTTTGAGTAAAATGATGACTTTTGTCATCATTTTGCGGAGTAAAATTACATTTATTATTATAATTTTGCCAAAATGTAAAAATTTTCTTATTAAATTGTGACTTTTGTTGGGTAAAATTACGACTCTTTTCACAAAATTGCCCAAATTTGAAGCTTATCTTGTAAAATTGTGACTGTTATTGAGTAAAATCCCAACTTTTATCATAACATCGCATAAATGTTCAGTTTTTCTTGTAAAATTATTACTTTTTTTATGTAAAATAATTTTTTTTAATGCAAAATAATGACATTTGTCTTTTAAAATTCTGACTTTTATCACAATGTTGCCCCATTTTTTTTTTGTGGATCTTGTAAAATAGTTAAATGTTTTTGAGTAAAATTATGAATTTTTGTCATCATTTTGCCAAGTAAAATTCCATTTATTATTATAATTTTGTCAAAATGTAAAAATGTTCTTATTAAATTGTGACTTTTGTCGAGTAAAATTACGACTCTTTTCACCAAATTGCCCAAATTTGAAGCTTATCTTGTAAAATTGCGACTGTTATTGAGTAAAATTTCAACTTATATCATAACATTGCACAAATGTTCAGTTTTTCTTGTAAAATTATTACTCTGTAATGTATATATTTTTTTTTTAATGCAAAATAATGACATTTGTCTTTTAAAATTCTGACTTTTATCACAATGTTGCCCTTTTTTTGTTGTTCTTGTAAAATAGTTAAAAGTTTTTGAGTAAAATTCCATTTATTATTATTATTTTGCCAAAGTGTAACATTTTCTTATTAAATTGTGACTTTTGTTGAGTAAAACTACGACTCTTTTCACAAAATTGCCCAAATTTGAAGCTTATCTTGTAAAATCGCGACTGTTATTGAGTACAAATTCAACTTATAGCATTGCACAAATGTTCAGTTTTTCTTGTAAAATGATTACCTTTTTATGTAAAAAAATTTTTTTTAATGCAAAATAATAAATGATAAATGGGTTGTACTTGTATAGCGCTTTTCTACCTTCAAGGTACTCAAAGCGCTTTGACACTACTTCCACATTCACCCATTCACACACACATTCACACACTGATGGAGGGAGCTGCCATGCAAGGCGCCAACCAGCACCCATCAGGAGCAAGGGTGAAGTGTCTTGCTCAGGACACAACGGACGTGACGAGGTTGGTACTTTGTGGGATTTGAACCAGGGCCCCTCGGGTTGCGCACGGCCACTCTCCCACTGCGCCACGCCGTCCCTTATGACATTTGTCTTTTAAAATTCTGACTTTTATCACAATGTTGCCCTTTTTTTGTTGTTGTAAAATAGTGAAATGTTTTTGAGTAAAATGATGACTTTTTGTCATCATTCTGCAAGTAAAATTCCATTTATTATTATAATTTTGCCAAAATATAAAATTTTTCTTATTAAATTGTGACTTTTGTCGAGTAAAATTACGACTCTTTTCACCAAATTGCCCAAATTTGAAGCTTATCTTGTAAAATTGCGACTGTTATTGAGTAAAATTTCAACTTATATCATAACATTGCACAAATGTTCAGTTTTTCTTGTAAAATTATTTTTTTTAATGCAAAATAATGACATTTGTCTTTTAAAATTCTGACTTTTATCACAATGTTGCCCTTTTTTTTGTGGTTCTTGTAAAATAGTTAAATGTTTTTGAGTAAAATTGACTTTTGTCATCATTTTGCCAAGTAAAATTCCATTTATTATTATAATTTTGTCAAAATGTAAAAATGTTCTTATTAAATTGTGACTTTTGTCGAGTAAAATTACGACTCTTTTCATAAAATTGCCCAAATTTGAAGCTTATCTTGTAAAATTGCGACTGTTATTGAGTAAAATCCCAACTTTTATCATAACATTGCACAAATGTTCAGTTTTTCTTGTAAAATTATTACTTTTTTATGTAAAATCATTTTTTTTTAACACAAAATAATGACATTTGTTTTTTAAAATTCTGACTTTTATCCCAATGTTGCCCATTTTTTGTTGTTGTTCTTGTAAAATAGTGAGATGTTTTTGAGTAAAATTCCATTTATTATTACAATTTTGCCAAAATGTAAAAATGTTCTTATTAAATTGTGACTTTTGTCAAATAAAATTACGACTCTTTTCACAAAATTGCCCAAATTTGAAGCTAATCTTGTAAAATTGCGACTGTTATTGAGTAAAATCCCAACTTTTATCTTAACATTGCACAAATGTTCAGTTTTTCTTGTCAAATTTTGACTTGTGTCCAGTAAAATGACGACTTTTGTTATAACGCTGCCAAAGATGAGTTTTTCTTGTGAAATATTGACCTTTATCTTGTGAAATTCCAACTCATTTTTCACAATAAGCTTTTTTTTTTATATGTGGATAGTATGTATATATTATTCATGTTGTAAATACACTTCTTTATATATCTAGAAAGGCTGGTCCTAAAGAGGGAGGCATTTTTCTCAGGTCCCCAGAAGGTACGAACTACAAAAGTGTGTGTCTCTGCGTGTGTGTGTGTGTGTGTGTGTGTATGACTGATAGTCAGCCGTCCCAGCCTCCCAGCAGGTCCGCCTTTAAATTGTCTGTGTATGTTTTACAAGGGTGTGTGTGTGTGTGTGTGTGTGTGTGTGTGTGTGTGTGTGTGTGTGTGTGTGTGCGCTGCTGGGCCATCCATCAGCGTTAAGATGGCATATTACTGTTAATGAATGATATTTGTGTTCAGCGTGTATGTCAGGAGGGAGGAGCGCTGTAGCAAAACAAGCCTCCCCAATCACTTCTCCTCTTCCTCTTCTTCCTCCTCCATCCTGCTCCTTTCTTTGTCATTTGCCGGCCAGCTCTGCACCTGGGAAGTTATTCCAGCTGAGACTACAATTCAATTAAATTTACATATGCAAAAAAAACCCCCAAAAACCTACCTGTAGTCCCTGGAAGTGGATTATTATCGCCGCTCGAAAAAACCAAGACCAACATTGTTGTATTGAAACTCCACATTGGCAGAAGCTGTATGGAGAATAGAACACCCGGTCTTTTTTACTGTCCTTTCCTTTTAATGGAGAACAATTATGAACTTTGCCTTTATTGTCGTGTTTGTGCAAGTTCCCAGGACATTCACTCTATGTCAATCAGGATCATTTTATACATATATATATACACGTGTGTGTGTTTATATATAATTATTACATATACGTCAGGTCAGGGGAAAAAAACACAGAGGCTATTTCATCCCGACAAGCCTGTATCACAGGTTTCCCTGCTCTTCAGGGGTTTTTCCCCTGAAGAGTGATTTGGAAGAGGTAAACCTGCGAACCATGCTTGTAAAGATGATATAGCCTCTGTGTTTTTTTCCTGACCTGACGTATATGTCAGATGTTACTCATTTATTAGTAAATCCTGTGTAACCAGGGGGGAAATAGTCTGTAAAAAGAACTAAAAACATATCTTTTAATTATTATAATAATAATAATGTAAAATTATACTCATCATGTATCATGCTTCATGTATGTATGGATATATTTATGTATGTATGTATATAAGTATATATATATGTATGTATGTATATATGTATGTATGCATATAAGTAAATGTGTATATAAGTATATATGTGTATATATGTATGTGTGTATATGTATACATTTATGTATGTATGTATGTATATAAGTATGTATGTATGTATGTATGCATGTATATAAGTATATATGTATGTATGTATATATGCGTATGTATGTATATATGTATGTATATATATATATATGTGTGTGTATATATGTGTACATGAATTAATGTATGTGTGCATGTATGTATGTACGTATGTATGTATAGAAGTATGTATATATGTGTATGTATGTATATATACATGTATGCATGTATGTATGAATGTGTGTGTATGTACAGTATGTATATATGTATGTACTGTATATGTGTATGTATGTATATATAAATGTATGCATGTATGTATAAATGTGTGTATGTATGTATGTATATATGTATTTAGTATATATGTGTATGTATGTGTGTATATATGTGTATGCATATATGTATGTGTGTATGTATCTATGTATGTATACATGTGTGTGTGTATGTATGTGTATGCATATTTGTATGTGTGTATACGTGTACATATGTGTGTGTGTGTGTGTTTGTATGTACATGTATATATGTGTGTATATGTTTATATATATGTGTGTGTATGTATATATGTTTGTATGTTTATATGTATGTGTGTATGTATATATGTGTTTATGTATATATGTGTGTTTATGTATGTATTTATGTATACATGTATGTATGTATATATGTGTATATGTATGTATGTATGTATGTATGAATGTGTGTGTGTGTATGTAAGTATGTATGTACTGTATATGTGTATGTATGTGTGTATGTATCTATGTGTGTATACGTGTACATATGTGTGTGTGTCTGTATGTATGTACATGTATATATGTGTGTATATGTTTATATAAATGTGTGTGTATGTATATTTGTTTGTATGTTTATACGTATGTGTGTATGTATATATGTGTGTTTATGTATGTATACATGTATACATGTATGTATGTATATATGTGTATATGTATGTATGAGTGTGTGTGTATGTGTATGTATGAGTGTGTGTGTGTGTGTGTGTGTGTGTGTGTGTGTGTGTGTGTGTGTGTGTGTGTGTGTGTGTGTGTGTATGTAAGTATGTATGTACTGTATATGTGTATGTATGTGTGTATGTATCTATGTGTGTATACGTGTACATATGTGTGTGTGTATGTATGTATGTACATGTATATATGTGTGTATATGTTTATATAAATGTGTGTGTATGTATATATGTTTGTATGTTTATATGTATGTGTATGTATGTATGTGTTTATGTATATATGTGTGTGTATGTTTATGTATGTATGTATATATGTATAACTTATTTTATTATTATTAATATAATAATAATAATAATAATAATAATAATGTAAAAGGATACCGGATCACATGTGTACATTAGTGACCCGGTGTCCACATTCAAGCACATGCGTGGAGGAAGGGAGAAAAACAACTTACGGGGGAAGGAAATCCTGCAAGGGTGTTGTCGTCATCTTTATTTCAAACCGGAAGTCTGGAATCAACACACAGGAAGTGACTCAACCATCTCGCCGGCGGCCGCCCGCTAACCTCTGATGTTCACGTCCTGCTGTTGACCAGCAAAACACTACACCGCCGCGTCGAAAAGGAAGCCCACACCAGCGTCCCAGTCTTGCCTTTTCCTGCCAGTCTATTAGCGTCAGTTCATTTAGCGACATTGTGTATTGGCCTCCTCTGCATTAACTGTAACACTACATTGACAAAAGTATTTGGCCACCTGCCTTGACTCACATATGAAGTATAAGTGCCATCCCATTCCTAACCCGTAGGCGTCAATATGACCTTTTGCAGCTATTACAGCTTCAACTCTTATGGGAAGGTTGCCGTGTGTTTTTATAGCAATTTTACACCATTCTTCAAGTCTCCGTTCTAGTGAATCCCAAATGTGTTCTATGGGGTTCAGGTCAGGACTCTGTGCAGGCCAGTCAAGTTCATCTACACGCAGACTCTGTCATCCATGTCCTTATGGACCTTGCTTCGTGCACTGGTGCACAGTCATGTTGGAAGAGGAAGGGGCCCTGCTCCAAACTGTTCCCACAAGGTTGGGAACAAGGTTAGAAAACAGTCTCCATGCCTAATTGCTTGCTTTTATACACCTGAAGACACCTGATTCTGATCATTTGGATGGGTGGCCAAATACTTTTGGCAATGTAGTGTACGAATGACCTTGTGTGTACCGAATATGAAATCTTGTGTGATTGCCAACACGTTTGTCAACACACGTCTGGAATGAGCTCAATACAATTCAAATTCACAGCTTTTGCCATATTTGATGAGGACGTTGGTGATAGAGAGTAGGTAACAACATATTGAAAACTGACAAACCATGACTGTTATAAGAACATTTAATTTTATACAGTGGTAGAAAATGGATGGATGTTTATAGTGAAGTGCCATAATGTTTAACACGTTTTGTGAATATTTGTATTTTTTGTAAGATTTGTTTATTGATTTTTTTAACGTCAATACAGTACAAAACAAATGAAATGTTAAATAAATAAATATATTTTAAAACGGTCATATAAAATGATACAAAACCTCGACATGGTGTGGCAATACCAACAAAAGGCTCATCAATCAACCACAATTCAACCACGTCCCGATGGGGGACAAACTGGAGATCAGTCCCTTTTACATATTTTAGAAAAACCAAGACCTACTTTCCCGAAACTCTACGGAACGAGCATTCTTGAATAAAACGTTGCTATCAAGAACGTTTCTACCGTACATAATGCGCAACTTTTCACCATGCTTAAAACATGTTCTTGTTACATGTAAAATTAGTATATCTACAAACCCACAAAAGCAGTGAAGTTGTCACGTTGTGTAAATGGTAAATAAAAAGAGAATACAATGACAGGGAAAGGTCCTGCCTTTGTACGAATGTGCGTTTTTGTGTGTATGAATGACTATTTGGGGCCAAATTGGTATTTTTCTTGTCCTTTTTTCTAAATTGTTCGACATTCTATTGGCCGTCTCTAAATCAGTTTCTAATATTACAAACCCTTAAAAGCGGCGAAGTTGTCACATTGTGTAAATAGTAAATAAAAAGAGAATACAATGACAGGGAAAGGTCCTGCCTTTGTACGAATGTGCGTTTTTGTGTGTATGAATGACTATTTGGGGCCAAATTGGTATTTTTGTTGTCTTTTTTTCTAAATTGTTCGACATGTGTATGTATGTATATATAAATGTATGCATGTATGTATAAATGTGTGTATGTATGTATGTATATATGTATTTAGTATATATGTGTATGTATGTGTGTATATATGTGTATGCATATATGTATGTGTGTATGTATCTATGTATGTATACATGTGTGTGTGTATGTATGTGTATGCATATTTGTATGTGTGTATACGTGTACATATGTGTGTGTGTGTGTGTTTGTATGTACATGTATATATGTGTGTATATGTTTATATATATGTGTGTGTATGTATATATGTTTGTATGTTTATATGTATGTGTGTATGTATATATGTGTTTATGTATATATGTGTGTTTATGTATGTATTTATGTATACATGTATGTATGTATATATGTGTATATGTATGTATGTATGTATGTATGAATGTGTGTGTATATATGTATTTTTTTCTAAATTGTTCGACATTCTATTGGCCGGCTCTAAATCGGTTTCTAATATTACAAACCCTTAAAAGCGGCGAAGTTGTCACGTTGTGTAAATGGTAAATAAAAAGAGAATACAATGACAGGGAAAGGTCCTGCCTTTGTACGAACGGCGTTTTTGTGTGTATGAATGGGAATTTGGGGCCAAATCTATGTTTTTATTATCTTTTTTCTAAATTGTTCAACATTTTATTGGCCGGCTCTAAATCAGTTTGTAATATTTACAAACCCCAAAAGCTGTGAAGTTGTCACGTTGTGTAAATGGTAAATAAAAAGAGAATACAATGATTTGCAAATCCTTTTCAACTTATATTCAATTGAATAGACTGCTTAGACAAGATATTTCATGTTCACACTGAGAAACTTTGTTATTTTTTGCAAATATTAGCTCATTTGGAATTTGAGGCCTGCAACATGTTTAAAAAAAGCTGGCACAAGTGGCAAAAAAGACGGAGAAAGTCAAGGAATGCTCATCAAAGACTTATTTGGAACATCCCACAGGTGTGCAGGCTAATTGGGAACATGTGGGTACCATTATTGGCTATAAAAAGCAGCTTCCATGAAATGCTCACTCATTCACAAACAAGGACGGGGCGAGGGTCACCACTTTGTCGACAAATGCCTGAGCGAATTGTTTAAGAGCAAACATTTCTAAACCAGCTATTGCAAAGAATTTAGGGATTTCACCATCTACGCTCCGTAATATCATCAAAAGGTTCAGAGAATTTGGAGAAATCCCTGCACGTAAGCCATGATATTACAGACCTTGGCTCCATCAGGCGTTTCTGCGTCCCAAAAAACGACATCAGCGGGTAAAGGATATCACCACATGTGCTTAAAAAAAAAAACACTGTCCGTAAGTACAGTTGGTCGCGACATAAGTAAGTGCAAGTTAAAACTTTACTTTGCAAAGCGGCAGGCATTTATCAACAACACCCAAAAACGCCACCGGCTTCGCCGGGCCTGAGCTCATCTAAGATTGACTGATGCAAAGTGGAAAAAATGTTTTGTGGTCTGACGAGTACACATTTCAAATTGTTTTTTGGAAACTGTGGACGTGGTGTCCTCAGGACCAAAGAGGAAAAGAACCATCCGGACTGTTCTAGGCGCAACGTTGAAAAGCCATTATGTGTGATGGTATGGGGGTGTATTAGTAGCCAAGGTATGGGTAACTTACACATCTGTGAAGGCACCATTAATTCTGAAAGGTACATACAGCTTTTGGAGCAACACATGTTGCCATGCAAGCAACGCCATCATGGACGCCCCTGCTTATTTCACAACCCGGTAAAAAAAAATGCCCATGTGACAACTTTTTTGCAATGTGTTTTTGCAAAGTTAATGATAAAATAACAAAGTTTCTCAGTGTGAACTTTAAGTATCATGTCTTTGCAGTCTATTTAATTGAATATAAGTTGAAAAGGATTTGCAAATCATTGTATTCTCTTTTTATTTACCATTTACACAATGTGACAACTTCACCGCTTTTGGGGGTTTGTAATATTAGAAACTGATTTAGAGCCGGCCAATAGAATGTCGAACAATTTAGAAAAAAGATAACAAAAATACCGATTTGGCCCCCAAAACCCATTCATACACACAAAAACGCCATTCGTACAAAGGCAGGACCTTTCCCTGTCATTGTATTATCTTTTTATTTACCATTTACACAACGTGACAACTTCACCGCTTTTGGGGGTTTGTAAATATTAGAAACTGATTTAGAGCCGGCCAATAGAACGTCGAAAAATTTAGAAAAAAAGATAACAAAAATACCGATCTGGCC